>NC_142948.1:31312204-31347204 GCF_046866305.1 Octopus bimaculoides | reverse complement strand
ACACTCACTCCTCATTGACACAGTTGTGGGTGGGTCTCTCTCGCTTCAGTAACCATGTATATTTCATTTTCTCACACATCCCTCCTCCTCCACTATCTAGTTGTATGGTAAGAGAAATAGAAGAAATATTTGAACTTTTTCAAGTGTTTAACCTTTCAAAGGTATGGAAGTGTCTACTGGAAATAATTTATTGTGCAATTTAGTCCTTGATCTTTGACACAACTCACCTCAGAGCACTGGGGTTTATATGATCAAAGAAAATATTGTCTTACTGTGTCTTTTGTAGCTGATTGATGGTAGATATCTGAAATACTAGTCTGACACCTAATCCAATTATTTTGTCATCCAGGTTTCTGCTCTGCAATGAAATCTTCTGAAATACTCATAAAATATTAAGTATTTATGCAAACATTTTTATGACTCCCTAAACCTTTCTCCACTAGAGGGCAGTATATACAGACTGATGGCAATATATCATTGTTTTAAGAATGTAATATAGTGCCATGTTGTTGTTGGTGGTGGTGGTGGTGGTAATCAATCCCAAATTGGTTATTGGTGTTCCAACTATGGCCATCCTGTATTGACCTAGGCATAACGTATAAAGAAGTGCACTTTCTGATGTGTCCTTCCATTTTATTATGAAGCTGTGGTATGATTTGGGAGAGATTTAGCTGTTATTTCTTGTAGGTCAAGCAATCATGAAGGGGGCATTCTCCTGAAACCCTGTGATTGAGTAGCAAGCTTCTTATCACGCAGCCACTTTAAAATATCAAGTTTGTACCATAGAACTAGGGGTTGTTTTATGCAGGTTGGTATCCAAAGGGTCGAGGCATTGAATTGGCAGAGCTGTTATAATGTGGAATAAAATATCTAGCAGTAGTTGTTTCGGCATTCTGCACTCTGAGTTCAAATCCCATTGAGGTCAACTTTGCCTTTCACCTTTCAGGGACATCACTCTTGGTCACGTTTACCTTGAAAAGACAGTGTTGGGTAGAGAGGACCCTACTTGCAGGGGACAAGGCAATATCACTAGTGATGGTGTCATGGAAAAATGTATCCAGTGAAATGTATCCTTGTGAAGTGATTGGTGTTAGGAATGGCATCTAACCATAGAAACTATGCCAAAAATGGAACGTTACAAGTGAGACATGATCTGATTAGGAACTCAGTTGATTAAATAACAGAATGGTCATTATCAAAAATGACAGAGAATCCACCAGAATATCTACAAACCCTTATCCATTTTCTGAAAGTTGGAATGATATGGGTTTGAGAGAGATTTTGCTTCTATTTCTAGCAGGTGGCTCGTTGTGGCTATATTGTACAGCTGTTTAATCCTGGTGGTTCTGTTTTCTGTTAGCTTTACTGCTTTTGAGAGGGTTAACTGCTGTCAGTATACTAACAGTGTTTATTGCCTGTATCAATTTAGATGAACCCCTTTTTTCTTTTCTTTTTTTGTTTTTTTTGTTTTGCTCAAGTCTTATGACCTTTTTAAAAAAAGGGGAGAAAAATGAAATAATGATCTGAGATTTCCACATTGGCTAATGCCATACCCTTACCTCACAACCTCCTTTCCATTCTATCACCCCATTCAATCACTTGTTTACTTCATTAAATGACTAGGAACTGCTATCATAGCTGCTACCGCCACCACGACCCTCTGTATCACCACCACCACCAACACCACTACCACTATTACTACTACCACCACCATCATGATAATCTTCAGCATCACCATAATCTCCTAGCCATCACCGCAATCTCCTAGCCATCACCGCTATGATTACTCTTCTCTTCACTTCCATACTCCTTCATCTTCTCTTCTCTACCACTCTACCATTATCTACTATTACTATTACTACTACACACTGACACACACACACACACACATACCTACTAACACACCCTCCTCCTCTTCATTGTTGCCCCTCTTTATCCAGATGACATGATTCTCTCATCCTGTCCACTCCATCTGACATTTAGTTATTTTTATGGATTGGCAGAATGGCTAGAGAATATCATGTTAAGCAAAATGCTCTACCTATGTCTGTGTTTATATATGTATATATATATATGTATTAATATATGCATATGTGTGTGTATGTATATATATAGATAAATATGTGTATGTATGTACTTATATGTATATATATAGATAAATATGTGTATGTATGTACTTATATGTATATATATATATATGTGTATAGTTATATATGTATATATATCTATATATGCATACATATGTATGTATGCATATAGTGAGGCTCATCATTATCCAGTATGTCGTAGCCATTTGCAAGATTGTGGACTAATTATCTGTGAAGTACCACTTTGTCAAGGAATCAAACCCTTGACTCCCTGATTGTGAGTCCCAAGTAAACCACCTATGCCACACAACTTCACTTTGTATCTAGAACACCACTATCCAATATGTCTTCCCTTTTAATAAGGCCCTATGGTGGTGTGTGATTTACGGAATAAATTTCACTGCTATTTCTAGCAAATCAAATGTCCATGTTGATCCTCTGTTATTCCACTCATGGTGTAGTTAGTGGTGACCCAGTTAAGCTTGTCAGGTGAGCCATCTAATGAGCCAGGTAAGATAATGAATTCATTATACTGCTGTTGCTCTTTCACTGTTCATCCAACCAGAAACTACAGACAGCCTGAGTTCTTTTAAAATTATATTTCAGCTGATTCATTGCATTTTTTTTTTCATTTCTTTCTTCTGTTTCCATTGTCATTATAATTACTCAATGCTTATCTCTCTGTCTGTATATGTGTGTGTGTACATACACATGCTCATATGGGACACAGGGCGTCCCAAAAAGTGTATACACACATTGAATGATTATAAAGTCAGTGTTTATTAAAATGCATTTTACTTTCAAAGTTTAATTTTTTTTATGAATGCTTGTTTTCAAACTTATGACTGTTCCGGTCCAGGCACTGCTAAGAATGTGAAGCAATGGAATTGCAGACATCAAGAAACGTTTTGTTCAGTACTTGGACTCACTTGCTTTTAATGTCTACCCTCAATTCATTGACCATTGACAGTTTTATAACATAAACTTTATCTTTTAAACATCTCCATAAAAATATCTAGTGGTGTGAGATCTGATGAATGTGGAGGGTATTCTACTGGACTTTTTTGTCCAGTCCACATGCTTGGGAAAATCAAGGTGGCCCCTTGCATTACTATGATAGTGTAGTGGTGCTCCATCTTGCTGGAAATAAAACTCCACATCTTCAAAGTCCTCTTGAACGCTGACACGACAGATTGTTGCAGCAAGTTCAAGTAAATGGGTTCAGTAAATCCTTTTGATGATAAGCTGCCAGTGCTGTATAAGTAACTCCTGGTAAATTAGCATGATGTTCTGCTGTAACATATGGATTCTCAGATCCTCAATAGGTGTAATTGTGGAAGTTAGTTGAGCCTTTTGATTTAAATGTAGCCTCATCACTCCAAACAATCTTTGTTTGAAAGTGTGCATCTATGCATTTTGACAAGTACTACTTGCAAAACTCCACTTTTCAGTCCAGATTATCTTCAATGATAATCCTTTTGTATGCAGCCATGGCTATGTGAGTAAGAAGTTTGCTCCTCAATGACATGGTTTTGGGTTCTGTCTAATTGCTTGGCACTTTAGGTAAGTGTCTTTTACAACACTCTTTGGCCAACCAAAGCCTTGTTAATGGAGAAGCCCATCATATATGTGTGTGTGTATCTGTGCCTCAGCACTGCTTGATAAGTGGTGTTTGTTTATATTCTTGTTACTTAGCAGTTTGGCAAAAGAGGCCAATAGAATAAACACCAGAGTTTTAAAAAAAAGAAGTACTGGAGCTGATTTGTTTGAATAAACCCTTCACGGTTCAGCATGGCTACAGTCCACTGGCTGAAACAAGTAATATGAAAAGGATGTATATATATATATATATATATATACTTTAAATAAAGAAATTATATATCCATCAATGCAGTGTGGCTGTGTGGTAAGAAGCTTGCTTCCCAAACACATGGTTCTGGGTTCAGTCTCACTGTGACACCTTGGGCAAGTATCATCTACCATAGCCTCAGGCTGATCAAAGCCTTGTGAGCGGATTTGGTAGACAGAAACTGATAGAGGCCCATCATATATATATGTGTGTGTGTGTGTGTATGTATATGTTTGTGTGTCTGTGTTTGTCTCCCCCATAACTTAGCGGTTTGACAAAAGAGACTGATAGAATAAGTATTGGGCTTAAAAAAAGAATAAGTCCTGGAGTTGATTTGTTTGACTAAAGGTGATGCACCAGCATGGCCGCAGTCAAATGACTGAAATAAGTAAAAGAATATCTTTTTTATTACTTGTTTCAGTCAGTGGGTATATATATATATATATATATATATATATATATATATATATATATATATATAATCATTGTCATCATCATTTAACATCTGTTTTCCATGCTGGCATGGGTTGGTTGGTTTGACAGGAGCTGGCAAAGTCCGGAGCCACACCAGGTTCCATGACCTGTTTTGGTTTGGTTTCTACAGCTGGATGCTCTTCCTAATACGAACCACTTTACAGACTGTGCTGGGAGCTTTTTATGTGGCACCAGTACCACTACTATTTACACATACACACTCATACACACGTGTGTGTATGTATATGGCTGAAACTTTGAAGTCACTGTCAACAACATTCTTGTATAAGAATAATAAATTAGGATTCTACAAAAGTATAAAGTAATCCATCAGATTGATGTAAAATTGTTTTTAGTGTAACTTAACATAAAACAAACATTAGTATGTGTGTGTGTGTGTGTGTGTGTGTGTGTGTGTGTGTGTAAGGTCCTCCCCACTCCCCACTTGCAGCAATGGATTCTCACATAAATTCTCACCTGTTGCAGAGGTGCAGCTATGTGTGCATGAGTCTACATGTGTGAGTGTTTCATTGGCCCAGGGGCTGAGGAGAGAGTGAAAGAAACAGAGAGAGAGAGAGAGAGAGAGAGAGAGAGAGAGAGAGAGAGAGTGAGTGAGAGAGTGTGTGTGTGTGTGGTGCAATTTGAACTGATTTTTGTCTTAAAATTTGTTTTACTTTTTCAAAAATTTCTTTTCTTCTATTTATTTTCTTAGCATTGTTAGATTACCTGAAAAACTGGCCCTGCTACATGCATGCATATTATATATATATATATATATATATATATATATATATAATATATATATATATATATATATATATATATATATATATATATATATATATGTGTGTGTGTGTGTGTGTGTATATATTTGTGTGTGTATGTGAGTGTATATGCATACGCTCACTCACACACACATATATGCACACACATATACATACATACACATACACATTCATGCACGCACACATACACACCTACCTTTTTTTTTGAAACTGTTTCTATTAGCAACCAGGCATTGCCACTGTTATACCTGCCCCCACTGCCATCAGCAATGGCACCTCTGCCGCCACCACCACCACCACTACCACCACCAAAACAGCAACAACAGGGACCAGTATGGTTATCATCACTGCCACCACCACCATGCTATTACTACCACCACCACCACAACCACTACCACTACTACCACCATCACTACCATCACCACTGCCACCATCATTGTTGCAGAACCATCACCACTGCCACCACTTATACTAAACCCACTGCCACCATTGTCCTCACCACTACTATGTGTCATAGCTACCATGCATTACACACCGGTGTGTGTGTGTGTGTGTGTGTGAAGTCTTGCTGGGGAAAGTTTTTTTTTTTTGGTCCCTCAGTGGCTGTGTCCGACCCCCTCTCCATTGTTTTTATGTAATCCTCTCCCTCTTCTGTTTTGTAACTTGCCTTTCAAATGTACTTACCTTACCTCCGTTACACAACCCTGGCTGGGAAGTGGATAGGCAGAATTGTTAGCCTGTGTCAAACAGAAATATCTTCTGCTATTTAGTTATGACTTTTTAAGTACTGAGTTCAAATCCTGCCAAGGTCTACTTTGCTTGTCATACTTCCATGGGAGTGGGCAGTGAAATAAAGTACCGGTTAAGTACTGGGATCAGTTTAATCCACTGTTTTCCCTCCTTCTTCCTCAAAATTTCTGGCATTGTGCCTATATTAGAAATAATCGTTATTATTATTATTACTACTTAGTGTGGCTGTGTTGTTATGAAGTTTGCTTCCAAATCATGTGGCTTCATGATCAATGCCACGATGTGGCACCTTGGGCAAATGTCTTCTACTATAGCTCCAGGCTGACCAAAGTCTTGTGAGTGGATTTAGTAGACGGAAACTAATGTGTGGTGTGTGTCTCCCTGTCTTGGTTGGACCTTAACTGCTGTATTTGCAGTTGGCAAATATAAGCATAATTTTTCTAGTGGCAAGCTTGCAGCATTGTTAGCACATTGCATAAAGTGTTTGTCAGCATTTCTTCTGGCTTTTTATATTCTGAGTTCAAATGCTGCTGAGATCAAGTTTGCCTTTCATCATTCTGGTGTCAATGAAATAAGTATCAGTTTAGCACTGGGCTTGATGTAATTGATCAGTACCTCTCCCTTAAAAGATTTCAGTCCTTGAGCCTGTAGGAGAAAGGGTTATCATTATCATTATTATTATTATTATTATTATTATTATTAAGGTGCGAGCTGGCAGAACCATTAGCATGCCAGGCGAAATGCTTAACAGCATTTCATCTGTCTTTACATTCTGAGTTCAAATTCCACCAAGGTTGACTTTGCTTTCATCCTCTTGGGGTCGATAAATTAAGTACCAGTGAAACATTGGGGTCGATGTAATCGACTAGTCACCTCCCTCCAAGATTTCAGGCCTTATACCTTTAGTGAAGAAGTTTATTATTATTATTATATTGCCTTTGCACAGCTTCTAACACTGGAGATGTACTACGGTGTCAGCTGTTCACTACCAGTCAACTAAGGCAACACCCCTTATTTTTCGAGCACCTTCCGGAGTATTCGAGCGGTTCCAAGCAGTGCTATTTTCTGCAAGTGCTCCACCCTTATTGCAGCCCCTATTTGTTCCATGTACTTCTCAAGATTTTTACTTACTGTTCCCGGGGCTCCGACAATTATTGGTTCTACCACCACCTTTTACAGCGTCCACAACTACTTATGTTATTATTATTATTATTATTATTATTCTTATTATTATTTTTATTATTAATATTTATACTATTATTTTGAATACCATACCATTGCTTCTACTCTACCTCCACGCACACACACATACACACTACTACTACTACTACTACTCACCTTCATTGCAGTCAATTATATATACTTGTCTGGCCTACATTTCTGCTCAGTGATATCACCTGTTTGAATTTATGGTGAAGACTGGTTGGAGGTAAAGGTGGTGGTGGTGGTGGTAGTGGTAGTGGCAACAACAACAACAACAACAATGCCGATGCCAATGAAAGTAATGATGATGATGATGATGATGATGGTGGTAGCTGTTATAGTGATGATGATAGTGGTGGTGGTGGTAGCAGTAGTAGTAGTAGTAGTAGTAGTAGTAGTGGTTGTAGTAGTAGTGGCAGTAGTAGTCAATGATGGTGATGTTGAAAGTTGTAGTTGCAGTAGTGGTGGTTATTTGGGAGGTAAGGTTGGTGGTAGCAGTGTGAGAAAAGAATGCTAAATTTTATTTCTTCTTTTAGGCTGTGTGTGTGTGTGTGTGTGTGTGTGTGTGTGTGTGTGTGTACCTATGTTGTGCTATTTATTGTTGCTTTGTTGTTGTTGCTGTTGTCCAATTTCTCTTCTGGTCTTGCACACTCTGCTGTGTATTCACCGGTTCCTATCTTGTTATTGTTCTTATATCCATTATTTTGGCAAATTTCTGTTTTTTTTTTCCATTTAAAAAAAAAATAAAATAAAATAAAAAAGTAATTACTTTTATATGTGTATGCATGTGTATTTGTCTCTTTGTATGTGTTTGTGTAAGTCTGTCTTCATGTGTGTGTTCACATGAGTGTTTGTAGGTGTCTGTGTGCTTATATGTGTTTCTGTTTGCATGTGTGTATGTATATATATATGTATGTGTTTGTGTGTGTATATATACATTGTGTATACAGGTTTTTTTTTTTAAGACTAACCTCATTAATATGCAACCAATCATAGCAGATCTTGCGTAAGTCACCCCACCACACCCTTTTCTTTAAGTTTTTGCCCATAAACTGTCCCCTTCATCCATCAGTCACAATCATCATCATCATCATCACCATCATTGTTGTTGTTGTTATTTACAACAGTTTCGTGCAAACACCTATACTGCACCATGATATGCACCTCTGTATTTTTCAAGGATATTCGTCCCCGCTGCAGCATTGTGCTCAGATCCCTCACTTAGTTTCTCTCTTTCTCTCTCCCTCCTCCCCCACTCTCTATCTTTTTTTGCCTAAGGTGCAAAATAGTGTGCGTCTATTGTGTTTGTCTATTTCTAATGTATAGTTAGATTATGTGATTCATGTATTCAGTTTAGCGAAGTGTCCCAGCCCCACCTCCTTACCTTACATAAAATGTATATTCTGACTAGTAATCCTCTCTCTCTGTTGTTCTTGTTATTGTTGTTTACCCTCAGGTCATCCCTGATTGACTGGAACTATAATCAATGGCAGTACATCCGTGACCTGTCTCATTTTCGTTCGTTTACGACAAATAAACAAACGCCCCTTCGTTTATATTTCAGGTATTGTGTAATTTGAGTGGGTAGTTGGGTACTATTTCTAGTGAATCAAAATGACCATGTAGATGCTCCCTCATTGCTGTCTTTCATCAGCAAAACAAGGTAGATGTGTTCAGTAGGCTGTTGTAATCTACCTGTACCAGGAATTCTTAAATTGTAGGACTCCACTCTCCAAAACTTGGGCCATGAGACTCTGTGTGTCTCCATTTGGCCTCATCTTAGCCAGGTTACCTTTGTACTGCATTCCAACACACTTGCTGGTTCGTTCCTCTTCAGTTGATGCTCACACCTCTTCAGTAGCATACATACATACATATACAGTGTTGGCCATAAGTCATTCGACAGTACATCAAAATTCCATAAATGCTTAATATTCAATTTTATTTATTTGTTTGGAAAAATGGTGTCGCTCAAGAAGGACTTCAGTTTGAACAATTTTCATGATGTTTCATATTTAGATGCTTTCAGTTGAACAGCATGACCCCAGGATTTATTTTTTTAAAGCCTGGTACTTATTCTATCAGTTCCTTTTGTCGAACTGCTAAGTTACAGGGACCTAAGCACACCAACATTGGTTGTCAGGCAGTGGTAGGACACACATACACAGAGTTTCTGTCTACCTAATTTGTTCACAAGGCATTGGTCACCTTGGGGCTATAGTAGAAAACACTTGACCAAGGTGTCATACAGTGGAACTGAACCTGAAACCATGTGGTTACAAAGCAAGTTTCTTAACTACACAGCCATGCCAGTGCTCTCTCTCTCTCTCTCTCTCTCTCACTCTCTCTCACACACACACATATATATACATATTATTCATAAATATACATGCATACATGTACATGTGTATATGTACCATACACACATACCTGGCTTCAGTCTGGTTAACAACAGGCTCCACTCCTATTCCATTGTTTAGTTCAGTATGCCATACAATTACCTCACAACAAAATGCAAATGTCTAATTACACACATACACACACACAAAATATATAAAATATAATATTTGTATTAATAATAATTAGCAGCGAAAAATTCATCAATTTGGTTGCATAAAAAATGGAAAAAAAAGATCCAACAAAAAACACCAAGCAACAATGGGCAAATGTCTACATTTGATGGAAAGCCACTTTAACTGGCTTCTCAGAAAATAGAGGTAGAAAAGTTAACAATCTCCATTGAAACAATGGTTTCCTTGATGGGTGTGCATTGATGTTTATGTGTGTGTGTGTGCATGTGTTTTCTTATTTTCTTGTTTAATTTTTCCTTATTAATTTTCACTGGCCAAACTGGCTAAAATAGCAAGTTTGTGAAGGAAAGCATCTTGTTTGTTCATCCGTCTTTAAATCTGAAGGTCTTGCAAATTTTTATTGTCCCTAATGCAGTGATCATTTATAGTGTATGCTTTTTTATTCATGTTGTTTTGAATTAACCATATATTATCTTGTAGCTTTGAGATTTTGATGAGGTTACTGTTAACTTTTACAACGACATTGTAGGATAGGTATGAGAGGCCAAATCTAGCTTGTTTGAACATAAAACAGGTAGAATATTTTGGGCTGGATATGGCTGGTTTAAATGCTGAAGGGTTAAGGATAACTTTCTCCCTTCTTCCTTCTTGGTGGCCCTAAAAATTAAACGGCATAGGCCCTACCCCTTCTCTGGAGAGTGGGGAGGGGCAACTAATAAAAAAATCATTTTAGTGCAGTGGTTCCCAACCCCTTTATTTAAACGAGTTTTCCCACAGATCCCTTTCAATATGCTTAGCGTGGCCATTGCCAGTACTGTGTGACTGGCCCTTGTGCCGGTGGCACGTAAAAGCACCCACTACACTCTCGGAGTGGTTGGCGTTAGGAAGGGCATCCAACTGTAGAAACTCTGCCAGATTAGATTGGAGCCTGGTGGAGCCTGGCTTGCAAGCCCTCAGTCAAATCGTCCAACCCATGCTAGCATGGAAAGCGAACGTTAAACGATTATGATGATGATTATATATATATATGGAATTTTGAATTTAGTTTAAAGACCCCCAGTACTACCTTTGCGGTGCACCAGGGGTCAGTGGACACCAGGTTGGGAACTACTGTTCTAGTGGAATAAATAAGTGGGAAATTATTCATGTGTTTTTGTGATTCAATCATTCAAAAATTGTTGCTAAGAAATGAATGTTTGGGGCATAAATTCCTTTAATCTTTCATGTGTCATTAATAACCGCAACTTGAATCTCTCATAACTGCTATTGATGTTTTTGTTGGTGTCAAATTTAAGACTTCAGCTGATAAAACATTTCGGCTCACCTTGTCACTTCTGTTCTAGAACCAATCCCTTTGAATATAATATACTTTCTTATTTACATAATGTTTGCCCACATTTTCCTGCATGGTCACTCATCTTGCTGGAAATGGCAGCCAAATTTTCTTTAAATTTCTCTTTAATGGTTAGATATTGCAGCCAAATCTCTCTTAAATTACATCTTACCATTAAAGAATAACAACTAAAGCTCTTTCAAATCACCCCTAATATTCTAGAAATAGCAACCAAATCTCTCTTAAATCACATTATACATTTTAGAAATAGCAGTGAAATTTTCCTGAAATTAGCTTTACTATCTATAAATAGCAACTAAGTCCCCAAGTAAAATCTCCTTCAAACCACAACTTACCACCTTTTGTTTGTAAAAAAAAAGATGAAGGATTCATTGGCTAATGGGGTCATAGTTGTACTGTGCCTAGGGAAAGAGTAGGATAATCATCATTGGAATATTTATCATTCTGTGTTTGCTCAATCATTGCTAAACTGGCATTCCATTAGTTATGATGATGAGGGTTTCAGGTGATTTGATCAGTGGAACAGACTGCACTTGAAGTGGCTGAGCACTCCTCAGATACATGTACCCTTAATGTAGTTCTCAGGGAGATTCAGCGTGACACAGAATGTGACAAGGCTGGCCCCTTTGAAATGCAAGTACTATTCATTTTTGCCAGCTGAGTGGACTAGAGAGCTATGTGGAATAAAACACCTTGCTCCAGAACACAACACAACGCTGAATATTAGATTTACAATCGTGAACCGAATACCCTAGCCACCAAGCCTTCACAGCTGCTCTGATGCTAACCCAGCAGCAGCAGCACTAGCTGTCAGACTATCATCTCTTTGGCCCCATGAAAGAGGGTTTGAGAGGCAAACATTATTCCAGTGACGAAGAAGAGAAAACTGTATTGAAGAAGTGGCTCAAAGAACAACAGTCAACAGAATTTTACGGGGCAGGGATACATGCTCTCATTTGAAGGTGGAACATTGCTATTGAGAGAAACAGTAACTATGTTGAGAAGTAAGGATGTGATCCACAGAGGACCAGCTTCATTTTGATGTATGATACATGTCCCTGTGTTGGTAATTATACCTGTCCTGAACAAAATGGCATTACTTTTTGACTCACCCTCGTACTTTCTACCATTCAAGAAAAAAAAAAAAAAAAGGCCAGACATATTCAATAATACATTTAGGAGTACACTGTACCTTAAAATGAAATAAAATAAAATAAAATAAAGGATAACATGGTCATGGTTTGGAATGCCTTTAGTCATAGGTCTGTTGAATCAGGGCTGACCTGGGAAAATTCTTTTAGGTATTTATTCTGCTCACCGAGTTGCACTGACAGCACCCTCTTGTCATTTTCCCATTGGAAAATGCAGTGAACCGATAATTAGCCTTTTGAAAACCTATAACCAACGTTATTAGTGTTCACAAATTGCAAGATATAAAATAAAATAAAAGTCATAACAACAACAACAACAACGATAACAACTTCTAAATGCTTCAAATTCTTTGGTAAAAACTCTCAGTGGTTTAAACATTTTTAATGTTTTGATATTTGAAGTCTATAAGTAGTTTGTTTATTTTCACTACAGCTATTTCGGCACGTTATGTTGCATAAATTTATACAAAATACAAAAAAACAAAACAAAACAAAAAAAAAAAGCAAAAGGAAAAAAAGGAAGAAAGAAAAACGTCCCTTCTACTAAAACCCTCTCTTCTTCCCCTGGCTATCTATCATTTCAGTTGTACGTGTGAACTTTGCACAAGTTGACACACCCTTTGAAATATGCATTGTTTAATTCTGTTGCACCCGCGCCACCACCACCACCACTTCAAAAGGTGGTGTGATCTGGTGGCTGTAAACTAGAGTTTTTCATCGTCATTAGTGTAAACTTCTTTTGTAGGAGTAAGTGCAACGTCTAAACGTCTATGTCTGTGCCTGTCCTGCAAGGAATAGTAGCTAAATCTCCCTTTGTATCGCACCTTGCTGTCTTTCAAAAAGAAGGGCATGATTGGACTGTGTAGTCCTAAATAAACACAAAAACTGGATAGTGACAGCTGAGTCACTTTTGAATCATAACTGTACTTACTTGATTTCGAGTTGAACCGGGGTTAAACAATAACTATATCATCATCATCATCGTATGAGAACCACAAGCCAATGGAGGAGCCTCTACATAGGTTGCTTGGCTTCCTAAAAATAGCAGTGATATCTATCCTTGAATCATACCCTATTCTGTTAAAAATAGAAGAAAACACTGGACAATGTAGTCCTAGATGCACATATAAACACACACACACACACACACATACACACACACACGCAAAATGATGAACTTCTTTCAGTTTCCATCTACGAAATTCACTCACATGGCTTTGGTTGGTTCAATGCTATAGTCTTAGAAGACACTTGCCAAAGATGTCACACACTGGGTATGAACTTGAAACCATGTGGACGGGAAGCCAAACTTCTTAACCACATGGCCATGCCTGCTCTCAGAAAAAAATATCATTTTATCGAATTACTGCGATTTCTTATGAACCAATGCGACTTATTGTATTAGTTACTTGACCTGTCATATTGAAATAGCAGCTAAATCTTCCTCAAATCATTCACTATCATCTACAGTATTGAACTATGTCATAAATGGAATGGTCATAGTGGGAACATTTTTGAGGACTGACCTGGGAGTTAAACAGCAACAATAACCTGTAGATTTAGAACCAAAGAAGGAGCTTTTACTCAATAGAAATAATAGCCAAATCCCCCAAATCATAGTATACTGTCTAACAAAATGAAACGACGCATTGGTCAGTGTAATATTGTTGGAGGGTCATAGTTGGAAGGTTTTTGAGGGCTTTTGAGTTATGGATGGAGCTTGTACTAAATCTGCTCCATTGGCACACTGTTTTGAAAACAAAAGACAATAAAAATCAACGGGATGGTCATGGGTGGAATGCCTTTGATCGTAACTCTTCTCAGAGCCAACTCAAGGCTAAACAACAACATTGAACCAGCGCTACTAATACTTTGCTGACACCAGTACCACCACCAGCACTATCAGCACCAGCATCACCAGCACTACCGCTACCAACACAACAACAACTACAATTCAGAAAGGTTGTCTCAGTTCTTTCTCTTCCACATTTTTAACGAATTAAAAAGATTATCTTTGATTCTATTTGTCTTGTGAACCTTGTTTTCTCTCTCGCTCTCACTTTCAAACCTACAGCTATATATCTCCTTTTATGGCAGGTTGTAATTAAATAATTTAGTATTTAACCTAATAAAGAGATAGAGTTTATATAGTGAGCTAACTAATAATAATCCTTTCTGTAATAGGCACAAGGCCTGAAATTTGGGGGGAGGGGGCCGGTCGATTAGATCGTCCCCAGTCTGCAACTGGTATTTAGTTTATCAAGCCTGAAAGGATGAAAGGCAAAGTTGACCTCAGTGGAATTTGAACTCAGAACGTAGCAACAGGTGAAATACTGCTAAGCATTTCGTCCAGCATGCTAATGATTCTGCCAGCTCGCCGCCTAATGAAGTAACTAATGATAATAATAATCCTTTCTACTGGAAGCACAAAGCCTCAAATTTTGGGGGAAGGGATTAAGTCAATTTCATCGACCCAGTACGTAACTGGTACTAATTTTATCGACTCTGAAATGATGAAAGGCAAAGTCGACCTCGGTGGAATTTGAACTCAAAACCTAACGGCAGACGAAATACTGCTAAGCATTTCACCCGGCATGCTAACGATTCTGCCAGCTCGTCACCTAATGATGGAACTAATATGGGGGCCTTCTATGTGGTCACATGACATGCTAGAAATAACTGTCAAATATCACTTAAATAGTGCCTACTTAAAATAAAAAAGGAAGAACACATTGCATAATATTGCTCTATACATGAGGGGGTGATGAAAAGTTCCTGGCTTTGGGTAGAAGAAAATACAGAAGGATCAGTTAATTATGATTTTATTCAACATATTCCCTTCTCAGATTCACACACTTATTGCAGTGGTCTTTCCATTTTTCTGAGCCTTGTGAAAGAACTCAGAGGGTTTGGACTCCAACCAGGCCTTTTGCGATACCCTTAAAGCCAAGATCTTTTCAGCAACCCCTCATGTACCAAAATACATGATGGTCACGGCTGGAATGCCTTTGGTTATAGTTCTGTTGGATCAGAACTGACCTGGGCCCATACAACAACTACCATAATCATTGACTTTAAAGATAAGATTCACCCCTAGTTGCATTGTTATGTGTTTGTTTGATATCATTAGAGTGATCTTTGCTTGTTGTTTTTAGATTTAGATATAAATAACTCTTGAAGGGGTTTTGTTTACTTAATGCACTGATAATCTTGACTAAGCAGAAGTTTTTCAACTTATTGTATTACATGCGAGGTCCTATCAAGTCTATTGAAAACTCATGTTTCGTATTAACTTGTAAACAGATAGTGTACTTGTACATATGTGAGTGCTAGTTTTTACTCTGTGTGTGTGTGTGCGTGTGTACATTATTAAAGTCAGTGTTTCTGTTATTGTCAGTGCACATGTATATGTGTGTGCGTGTCAGTGTGAAAGAAAATTGAGAGGGCCAAAACTGGGTGGGGAGGTGAGTTGAGTTCGTAGGCCATATTAAATACGACAGGGTTTTTCTCTTTCAGTATTTATTTTCAGGAGTGGTTTTTGACATATTTTGTAATATTTAGAGGAAACCTCACAAAATATTGCTATTAAGATACATTATTTGATTAAAGGTGTGCGTCTCTCCCTTGTCTACCTACTGTACAACAGGGAGCTATGAGCTAGCTAGCTAGCTAGCTAGATAGATAGATAGGTAGATAGATAGATAGATAGATAGATAGATAGATAGGTAGATAGCTAGCTAGCTAGCTAGATAGATAGGTAGATAGATAGATAAAGAGAGAAAGAGAAGGAGAGAAAAGAAACTGTCTCTGTAATTGCTTGACCTAACAGAAACAGAAACCAAATCATGCCATGCTGTTTTAAAAGAAAAAGTGAAATGGCATAGTGTATTTAGGCCTACATTATCTAATGTCTGAATGTTTAAAGGCGTGGATTTTCTCTTTGTTTGCCAATACATTAGCTACAATTCAATAAAGGCCCATTCAAGGGGAACCCCCATAAGGTTGCTTAACCTGAAAATCACTCCCTGCTGTCTTAACAAAAGAAAGGACACATTCAAGAATGTAGTGTTATACTATGTCTGAATAAAAAGTTTTAAAAAGTGGGATGGTTACTACTGGGGTACCTTTGAGCATAAGTCTTTTCAGATAAGGGCAGATCTTGAGCTAAACATCATCATCATCATCATCAACCACATCTACTACTATGACAATTACTTGTCCTTCTTCAAATAGCAACCTTATTAGATCCTACTCTCTTAAAGTGGAAATGCACCTTGAGTAACGTAGTCTTGCATACACTAGATCAGATTAATAAAGATAGGATGGCAACTGCCAGAATGTTTTTGGTCTTAGGTCAGCTAAGTCAGGCTACCACAAGGTTCAGTTCTTGTGGTGTGTTGCCTTGTATGTCTCAATGACCCCGAGAGCAATTTTAGTGGAGTGCAAGCTTCTGGCAGGGCCTCCCATGCTGGACAGGTCAAAGAATAGCAGCCAGACTAATATTGGCTTCAAATTTTGGCACAAGGCCAGCAATTTTGGGGGAGGAGTAGGTCAGTTACCTTGACCCCAGTGCTCAGCTGGTACTTATTTTATCAACCCCAAAAGGATGAAAGGCAAAGTTGTTCTTTGTGGAATTTGAGCTCAGAACATAAGGATTAATGAAATGCCACTAACCATTTTGCTCCGCACGCTAACTGTTCTACCAGCTCACCACCTTAGAGCAGCCATACTAATGTGGACCACTTCTTCCCAGGGGTTTGCATAGGGCCAACATACCTATTTAGAAAAACAGTGAAGTTAGAGAAGCACTGATGGCAATTCAAAATCAGCAAGATCTGGCAGAGGAAGGCCCTTGTTTTTGCTTTAAACCCTTTGTTCCCTATAGAGCGTAGGCTATTGACAACTTTTCTCCACTGTTCTCAACTCTGCTATCTTTTCTGCTTCCATCCAGTTGGACCCCTGCATTTTCAGCTCTGCCTCAGTATCCTGCCTCCTTGAGGGAAGGACTTCCTCTCCCAAGGCTTGTTAGCTTTGAATTGCAATCATTTCAAAGTGGAGTATTAGCCCTATATAAACCCATTTTTACCTCTGGGAAGAGGTGATCCATATTAGTCTGGCTTCTATCCTTTTGACCTGTCTAGCATGAGAGGCCCTACGAAGAACTTGCATTTTGTTGATATGGCTTTCCAGGTCATTAACCCTTAGCATTTAACCCTTCTGATATCAACCCGCCTGAAACCGCTTCTGGCTCTTTAGTACAAATGTCTTGTTTTCAAAAGTTCTGAATTAAAATCTTCCACCAAACCTTAATCACAATTTATGTTCCTAACGCTAGCTTAATGATAACTAAGTTATTTTACTAAATTCTTTGTTATATTTAAAATTAATTGAAAGAAACACAGAGCATCTCAACAAAAATATGATAACAAAAGGGTTAAACTGACCATATCCAGCCAAAATATTCTACCTACTTGATGTTCAAATGGCTAAATCTGGCATCTCACACCTACTCTACAATGCCATTTTAAAAGTAAACTACCACATCGTCAACCTCCTGAAGCTACAAGATAATTCATGATTAATTCAAAACTATGTTAATAAATAAGCATTACATTTAATAGAATAATCTGAATGCCAAAGGGTGAAGGCATGAAAGCCATCACACTGCAGAAGAGGCTGGAACCTGTGACAGAAAGGTGCAACACAATGCAATTGAGCCCCAGATCTCATAGAGCTGAAAGTTATCTATGGACTTGATAAAATTTATAATTAAGTTTCGACAAAAATTCGAATTTCCAGTTTTAGTTATTTTGGCTTAGCGTAAAAATATGAAAGTTTTAGATAATCCAGTTCCCACACCCCCACCATTTGTAGTCGTGGTCACCTACAAGTAGTGGATTTTCATTACAAAAGATATGCACTTGACTCTCCCACACTTTGAATGTGTGTGTGTGTGTGTGTACATATATGCACACACATATACATATGCATGCACACACACACATATCTTTACATATACACGTACATAGACACATAGATACATCTTAGTGCACACACACACACACACACATGGAATATATGTGCATATGTAACTATACAAAATACGGGCGTGTACTTATATGTAAAACAAAATTAATATATTACACACACACACACATACACACACTGAATATGTGTGCATATTATGTAAAAAATAATGTATATGAGTATATACTCATTTGCAACATTATATATATATATATATATATATATATATATCAATGTGTGTATTGTAAATCTATAAATACTTGTGCACATATATACAGAGTAAAATTATGTATTTGTTCTACACACACACACACACACACACACACACACACACACACACACGCATGCACGCACACATGTAATGTACACATACTCAAACCTTGATTTTCACCCTCCTCCTCCTCCCTCATAGGTGTCCTGTATTGACAGAAATACCTGTATAAGTCGTTGATCAAGTCCTCATTGACTACCATGCTGTATATCTGTCTGTCTGTCTCTCTCTCTCTCTCTGTCCACCCCTTGTTAGCTTCACTGCACATTCATAAGAGACCAACCCACACAACATTCCAAGCTCTACCCTGATAACAAAAAAAAAAAGAAGAAAAAAAGAAAGAAAACTCCAATGAGCCTCTATGTGGTTTCTTGACTTACTAGAAATAGCAGCCAAATCACTCTCGCTCTCTCAAGTCACTATTGTTTTAAAACTCTAGATAATATATACGTATGTTATATACATATATATATATATATATATATATATATATATATATATATATATATATATATATATATATATTGGGTTGGTGCATAATTATTGCAGTTTTTTTTCAACAAATTTTATTCAACAAATAATTATTTTTTCTAAGATTTCCATTGCATCTTGCAACCATTTCAATAATCGTTGACCAAATCAAAAATGAAATATAGTCTTATGTGTATGTATGTATGTATGTATGTATGTATATTTTTATATATCAACCCCAGAACTTTATTGACCCCCAGAAGGATGAAAGTCAAAAGTTGACCTCGGCAGAATTTGAACTTGGAATGTATTGACTGACAAAATGCTGCTGAGCATTTTACTCTGCATGCTAATGACTCTGCCAGTGTGCTGCTTTAATCAGAAGAAATATTGATTTCAGCTTTTGGCACAAGGCCAGCAATTTTGGGAGAGGGGAAAGTCGATTACATCGACCACAGTGTGCAACTGGTACGTATTTTATCAACCCCATAAAAACTTGGCTGAATTTGAACTCAGAACATGAAGACAAGAAATACTGCTGAGTATTTTACCTGGTGTGCTAATAATTCTGCCAGCTCACCACCTTTAAATCAGAAGAAATATTATTTTCAAATTTTGGTACAAGGCCAAGAATTTTGGGAAAGGGTTCTAGGCGATTATATCAACCCCAGTGTTCAACTGGTACTTCATATATCGACCCGCGAAAGGATGAAAGGCAAAGCCAACTTCAGCAGAATTTGAACCCAGAATGTGCAGATAGATGAAATACTGCTAAGCTTTTTGCTCGGCATGCTAATGATTCTGCCAGCTTGCTGCTTTAAAAACATAAGAATGAATGAATGAAATGCTGCAAAGCATTTTCCCCAGTGTGTTAGCGATTCTACCGGCTTACTGTCTTAGAATCAGAAGAAATATAGCAAGATATTTTTCTTATGTTCTCACCTTTCTTCAGCTATTCCTTAACCCTTTTGTTACCGTATTTATTTTGAGATGCTCTGTGTTTCTTTCAATTAATTTTAAATGTAACAAAGAATTTAGTAAAATAACTTAGTTAAGCTGGTGTTAGGAACATAAATTGTGACTAAGGTTTGAGGGGAAGATTTTAATTCAAAACTTGTGAAAACAAAATATTGGTATTACAGAGCCAGAGGCAGTTTCAGCCAGGTTGGTATCGAAAGGGTTAATGACCACCACCACCGGCATGATTACTATCACTGCTACCACCATTACCATTGCATCTTGACCACCATTCCTTGCTTGACCTCTCCCTCCCCACACATACCTGTATGGGTCACTTAGTGTTTGGCGGTGCTATTTACAATATTTATAATCAAAACTTTTCAAGCATGACCATTCTATCTAATTTTCAGGTATCCAGGACCATATATTCCAGGGTATGATCTGTAGGGAATGTAGCTGCTATTTCTAGCAAGTGGAGTAGTCAGTTGGAAGCTTCCATGTGGGCTGGAGTGGTTGATGCTTTAGCCCCAGGTCAGCACTGATCCACAAACTCAATGATCAGTGGTATTCCAACCACTGAGCATCTCATCTTCTTGCATATTAAGGGACTGCATTGTCCAGAGACTCCTTTATTTCAGATGCTAAGGTGCAATTCAAGGATTATTTGGCTGCTATTTCTAGCAGACCAATAGAGGCTCCCTTGTTGACTTTTGTGCCTGTATATTTGTTATGCAAAAGTACATGGTGGTGGTGGTGGTGTGTGTGTGTGTGTGTGTGTAGTCTCTGTATAATGTATGTGTAGTCTCTGTATAATGTATGTGTGTGTATATCTTTGTATGATGTGTGTGTAGGATACCATGACCCTCCTGTATAGCCATGTCATATAAACACCTATTTTATCTCTCTCTCTTTCTTCTCTTTTGTATTGGTTCCCCCTCTCTCTCTCTCTCTCTCTCTCTCTCTCGTTTTATGTTTGCATGTTCCTCTGTGACAGTGTTTCTTTTTCTCCCTCTTTCTCCTTCTTTTCTCTCACTCCTCCCATCACACTTCCACTCCCCCCTCCCACTCTATACTGTGACAAATGTAACTATCCTTGCTCAGTAATACCATATATGGTGGTGACCTACAGCCAGGCTGCTACATCAACAGAGTTCCCAATTTTCTGCCCTACATCTATCTATCTATCTATCTACCTACCTACCTACCTGTCTGTCTGTATTTCTATGTCTCTCTCTCTCTACCTGGCTATCTTTCTTATATATCTACCTACTTGTGTATTTATCTAATTATCAACCATCTTTCTATTTATTTACCTGACTATCTTTCTATGGTTGCGTGTCTCTGTCTCTCGCTCTTTCTCTGAGTATCTGTCTAGTTTTGTAATCCGTGTTTTAAAATTAAAAAATTTTTTTCAAGAAAAAGTTTTGCTTTCACTCTATTTCATGATCAGACATTCATATATTTATGTGGGTGTGACAGATCTGCAAACTGTTGCATTTATTTCTTAATACCTTTTTTGCTGGCAGAAATGTTAACATGCTGGGTGAAATGCTTAGCAGCATTTTATCTGTCTTCATGTTCTGAGTTCAAATTCTTCCATGGTCGACTGTGTCTTTCAGCCTTTGGGGGTCAATAAAAGTGAACTGCAGTAAGATTTGAACACAAACACAAAGTATAAAAATGCATGACCAAAATACTACAAGATATTTTGTCCAACATCAACAGGTTCTGCTAATCCATACTTTTATAATACCTATATTAAAACTTAGCTCTAACATGTGTACTTGTAAACTGAGACATCTAAATGTAACCTATCCTACATAGATATACATATTTTCTGTGAATAGGTGATATCTTAATACATATATCTATAAGGTCTTTTCTCTGGGTAAATAACTTCTGAGGCATTCTTTAGCTTCACTGCATTGTTGTTGTTTCGTCTTGGGTCAGCATTGATGAAGAAGGTTTATGATTACTCATTTAGCAGTCATATTACCCTTTCAAATGCAACGCCTATTTATTCATGTTATTTTGAATTAATTATGTATCATCTTATACTTTTGAGATTTCGATGATGTGATTGCTCATTCGTATGATGATATTGTAGGCTATGTGTGACATGCCAGATCATCTGGTTGGTCTGAACCAAAAGCAGGTTGAATATTTGGGCTGGATATGGCTCATGTAAATGCTAAAGGATTAAAGGCATTCCAGTCATGATCATACTGTCTTTTTAGACATTACATTATCTAATGTGTCCTGCTTTTGTAAGACAGTTGAGGGAAATCCGGACATTATTTTTAGCAGATTCATTTATCATGTATTACCTTTGTCCCCCTCATTGGCTTTGTATATAATTTATCATTGCTGTCGCTAATCAATAAAACTATATGAGGTTCTACATGCTGTAACTCAACCAGGTGTTTTTGATCCGGTTTTCAATTATTTTGTCAGTTTGCCAACACACGAACAAGTGTTCAGTCAGCCATCATAAAGGTATTTTTTTTTATTTAAAAAAAAAAAAAAGAAAGAAAATCTCAGATTAAATTTGTTTTGGATTAGTTTATTGGATTATACTCTTTGAATTTGCTCTTTGCTTTTCTACTATTATTACTAATATGCTAATGAGTGGAGTGGATTGACAAAATCATTTGAGCATTGGAGAAAATGCTGTGTGGTATTTCTTCTTGCTCTTTACATTCTGAATTCTAATTCTGCTGGATTCACCCTTTTGGGGTTGATAGAATATTGTACTAGTCAAATACTGGGGATCAACCTTCAGTCTGTTTCAAGTCTATTTATTTTGCAATTCTATTAATTAATTCAACAAGGTTTATACAGGAGCTAATAAAACACCCTCCTAGAAATAATACTCAAATTTTCTACAAATAAGTGTAAGATGTGGCCATGTGGTAAGAAGCTTGCTTCCCAATCACATGGTCCTGGGTTCAGTCCCCCTCTGTGGCACCTTGGGTGAGTGCCTTTTACTATAACCTTGGGGTGTCCAAAGCCTTGTGAATGAATTTGGTAGATGGAGATTTAAAGAAGACTGTCATATATATGTGTGTTTTTTTTGTGTCTGTGTATGTCTCTGAGCACTGCTTTTACAATCAGTGTTGGTTTGTTTACATCCCTGTAACATAACAGTTTGGCAAAAGAGACTGATAGAATAAATATCTGGCTTTAAAAAAAAAATGAGTACTGAGATCAATTCAATCAAATAAAAATTCTTCAAGGTGGTGCACCAGTATGGCCACAGACTAATGACTGAAACAAGTAAAAGACAAAAGATATTTTGAACTTATGGACTCTGGTTGAGAACCACTGGTCTAAAGGGTTCTTCCCTATTTAAGATAATAGGGTGTGGTATCAGGGAAATTTGACTGCATTTTTGAGCAGACTGAACAACCATATAAAGACCCCTCCCCTAATTCTTTTTTTGTTGATCTTTTGTATCTGTGCTAGTTTCCGTTTGAATTTTTGGTCAGATAATTTATTGCACATAGCACCTACACTATTTAGGAAACATTCCTTTGTTGACAGGATGGATAAGTTTCTCAGATATTCAATCAGCATGACCACCTCCGCATTGAATACTTTACAAACACCTGTACTGTGCATGTGTTTTATACCCATATATAGATATACACATGCATGCATGTATGCATGTACACACACACATTTAAGTATATTTATAGTTTTATGCACAGTACTGCTTATATTAGAAACCTAAGATTAGTTAAAAATGGTCAAACTACAGTTTTTAAAGCCTTCACTGTGAATCTTAAGACAGATATAAATACAACTTGTTATCTTCTTCACACATATTTAAGTAAAGAGATTGTCCTGACATGTCATTTGATTTATGGACCACTTACCAAAAGACAGGTATACCTTCAGCTTTCTGCTCATGAAAGGAACTTTATAGTAAATGCTATTTAAATTAAACAAGAACCAGAATTTAGCTGTAATAGCTGGTCTAATTTGTATGCTGTACATTCATTATTTAATCATGCTATTTAGGAAACATTCAATATTATAATCAGAGACATTCCAGTGGTGCCCTACCAGCCTTGTTTTCAGACGTAGGCTATCTATGTGTGCATTGTCTAAAGCAGAGGTTCTCAATCAATTTTTGATTCCTATTTTACTCTCAAAAAATGTCTTATTTTTATAATTAAATATTTTAAGGAATTGTGCAAAACAGATTTCAGATTAAATATTGACTGAAGACTGGCAAACCGAATGGCTGTTGTTGTTAAAAGCCAAATTATCATTTCTTGTTAGATGAAGGCATTGATGATAAATCTGGTCATAGTTTTATGGCGTTATTTACTTACAAAAAGAGATTTAATTTGCATCAATTATATTTCATAAACAAATTACATTTTAATTTGCTTTGAGATTATTTTAATTTGAACTTGAATAGGTGTTGTTCACGCTTTGAACCCATGAATGATTGATAAGTTAGCCCCTCTTGTCACCATTATACTCCTACCATTTGTCCACTTTCACCACTATTTTTCCACCGGATTGTCCATCTTTCCATCACCACTCTTCCTCACTACTTGTCCACCCTATGCCACAACCCTTCCATCACATGTCCACCATCACCCCCCGTTCCACACTCCTCACCTCACTCTTCCTTCTATCTCTCTCGACCCCTTTCTCACTGCCCTTGCACTACTTATGTGCCCCTTCTCCCAACCACCTACCGCCCTCAACCACTCCCACCAACATCCCTTCAACCGCCCTTGTATCTCCCATATAATTAAACATTAAGCAGCCCCCTCCCCTCTCTTCCCCAGACTATTTAATATTTGGGGAGGATACTAAAGCAAAATTACAAAAGAACCACCACAGGATATCCGAATGGTAAAGTGTGTGTGTGTCTGTGCGAGAGAGATGGAGTATGCGTATAGTTTTGTGTTTGTGTGTGTGTGTGTGAATGAAAAAGAGTGGGAAGTGGTGCAAAAAGTCTTGCGATTTGTGAATATCCGCCCTGTAACCACTGCAGACAAAGTGCATTCTTTTTCTTTCTCATCATCGTCACCATCAGTCTAAACAGCAGAGAGTGAAGTGGTCCAGTGGACACAGTATTAATTGAACTACTTGCTCAAAGGTCATTAGTTCAATTTCTTTGCTGGAATTTTGTTTGTGTGTGAGCATAATTTCTCTATGCATATGTAGAGAGAGAAAGTATTTATGTCAATTGTGTTCAATTAATAAACTGTAATCTCTCTCTCTATCTCTCCAGCTCTCTTTTCTCACTACTTCTTTCTGTATGTGCATATTCATGTGCATGTGTGGTTGGTTGCTTCCAGCACTAAAAAGTACTGTCACCAATGCAGGATGAATGTCCTGTCAGTCGTGCCAAATCACCTGTGTCCAAACAACCATTGAATCAGATGGGTTGTTAGAAATTTGCTGGTATTTGTTCTGAATCTCTGCACTTTGAGTTCAAATCCTGCTTTGATCAAATACCATATTTTTGTACTGCATACAAGCCAACATAGTATATAACGTAAGCCCGTAATGTAAACCAGTCAAACATTGTCACTATCTTTCCAATCCTGATGCATTTCAAACGGAATTTTTGGCCCTTTAAAGTCATCTTAGTGTATAAATCAATTTACCTTGTTTTGGCTGTAGATTTTAGTCTGAAAGATTTGACTTGTCTACTGGAAAATACAGCGTGTTCTTTTGGGTTGATAAATAAATGATACCAAATGAGGGTGGTAGGTTGGTTGTTAGAGTAGGGAGTGAGGAGGTGAGGTGCCTTGTAAGTATTCTGTTTGTGTTGTGAGAGTAATAGCATTATGGTTGGTGTTGGTAGTAGTACCAAACAGCAGTGGCGCTTGCCTATTTCTTGGACAACATTGCGCACACATGCATGCACGTGAACAGAATCTGTATTTCTGAAAATGTTTGTGCTATCTGACTTTTATCTTTTGCTTTTCATTTATTTTTTTCTTTATTTCTATATGTCTGTTTTAGGAAACGGTCTGTGATGAAAAGGATGGTTGGTGCACCAAAGATATGAATGACAAATGCCGTGAGATTATGTACCATAAACTCAATACTTATTCTCCGGTCGGTGATAATACTGGGAAGAAAGTTCCGAAAAGTAAGTTGCTGTTCTTGTGATTGTTGTTGTTGTTCATAAGCCTGGTCACCTCTGACTGAACTGACTTTTGCTGAACTGCTAAGTTACAAGGACACAAACAAACCAACACTAGTTGTTAAGCAGTATGGGGGTCAAACACAAAGGCACACACACACATGTGATTCCCGACAGTTTGTCTTCTAAATTCACTCACAAGGTACTGCACTATAGGACTGAACCCCAAACCACCTGGTTACAGAGTATGCTTCTTAACCATACAGCCTGTGCCTATATGGTCTTACTCTCTCTTACTCTTTTCAGTCGTTTGACTGTGGCCATGCTGGAGCACCGCCTTTATAGTCGAGCAAATCGACCCCAGAGCTTATTCTTTGTAAGCCTAGTACTTATTCTATCGGTCTCTTTTGCTGAACTGCTAAGTTACAGGGACGTAAACACACCAGCATCGGTTGTCAAGCAATGCTGGGAGGGACAAACAGACACATAATGGTTGGTGTTAGGAAGGGCATCCAGCTGTAGAAACTCTGCCAAATTAGATTGGAGCCTGGTGTTGCCATCCAGTTTCACCAGTCCTCAGTCGAATCGTCCAACCCATGCTAGCATGGAAAGCGGACGTTAAACGACGACGATGATGATGATGATGATATATATATATATATATCTATATACATACATACATACACGACGGGCTTCTTCCAGTTTCCGTCTACCAAATCCACTCACAAGGCTTTGGTCGGCCCGAGGCTATAGTAGAAGACACTTGCCCAAGATGCCACCACAGTGGGACTGAACCTGGAACCATGTGGTTGGTAAGCAAGCTACTTACCACACAGCTGTTCATATATTTGTTCAATCCCTTTGTATTTGCTCATTACTATACTGACTGTTAGCCTTTCTTTCCACTTTCAGAGAAACCTGTGAAACAGATATTCACTTCTCTTGCCAGTTCAGATGACAGTGACTCAGACGCTCCAGAGGAAGACCCCATTAATGAGATGGAGACTGAAATGTTAGACTGTGTGTAGAACTGCTAAATTGTTGACCAACAATCATGTTCAACATCTGATCACCACATTACTTATGATCATTCTATTAACCATGAACATTAACATTATTGTGTAACTTTCATAGGCTTTTTTGTTTTGTTTCTCTCCTGTAGTAAAAATCTCTTTGTATTTAGTTTGTTTGGTTTCTTTTTTTAATTATTCATTATTTTTGTTTCTTAAATGAATACCATTCAAGTACTGGGGTTGATTCAATCGATTAAACCTTCCCTTCATATTTTGGCTTTGTATTTATGTTAGAGAATATTATTATCATTAGGACAGATGAAGCCCTTCAGCTTTATAGGTGTTCATCTAAGAGAAAATAACTCCATGCACTTCCTGCATCCTGATAGCTACTGGGCTTGTGGCACTTGTTGCACCAGCCCAATACAAGTTTAAAGGACAAGAGAATAGGTTTGGCTCTGCACATACCATGCCCGCGATATTAATAAATCCCTATTAAGGGCAGTGAGCTGGCAGAAATGTTAGCATGCTGGGCGAAATACTTAGCAGTATTTTGTCTGTCTTTATGTTCTGAGTTCAAATTCCGCTGAGGTCGACTTTGCCTTTCATCCTTTTGGGGTCGATAAATTAAGTACAAGCTGCGTACTGGGGTTGATCTAATCGACTGGCCTCCCCACCCCACTAAAAATTTCGGACCGCGTGTCTAGAATAGAAAAGAATAATAAATCCCTATTTGTCTTGGGGGATAATTTGTTGAAATCTGGAGTGAAGGATCATAAAGCAGACACGTGTGGTTAGGCTTAATCAATACCTGACGTCCTCTGTGGCTCCAATGATGTTGCAAACATATTACTTGTCTTTTCTTTGTGGTGTAGCCATGAGTGGAGAGGTGGTAAGTATACTTGGTGTGAGGCACACGTCCCTGGGAACAGTCTATTCATAGCAGAGGTGGTTATGTTACTGTTTCTGCAATACTGTTGACCAATGATGAGAAAGACGATCTAGTTAATATTATTATGTTTTGGTGGGGTTGGGTGTTACATTCTTCCTCTTCTGTAATGGCTAAAGCAGGGTAAGGAACAGTAGTAATCATGGCCTTTCTATGATCTCCATTTGACCCCAGTACTTGATTGGTACTTATTTTATTGATGCCCACACCTGCCAGAAAGACAAAAGGAAAACATTAACGATTTGTAGTTATGTGGTATTTCATTATGCAACCATAACATATTATAAAGTATATTAAATACATTATTTACATTTGATGAATATTTGTAAATAATGTAAATAATTCCTCATCTCTTAAATATAGAACTGAAGTATATTAAATGTTTTTATAACGCAATACTGTGTCCTACTGTGTTAGCAGTGCGATTTACATCGCTTATTAAGGTTATTTCTACAGGTATTCTATATAAATTATAGCCAGCACTGACTTTTGCTACATTTCATATTGAGGACATCTTGATATGAAACAAAACATTGTAGCAAAAATTAGTGCTGGCTATAATATCTGTAGAATACCTGTAGAAAATAACAAAAGGCAAAGTCAGCCATTTTGTCCAACACTGAATGATTCCCCTCAAACTCACTGCTAATAATACTCTCTGCTGTAGACACAAGTCCTGCAGTTTTGCGGGGAGGGGGCTAGTTGATTACATCAACCCCCAGTGCTCACCTGGTACATATTTTATCGACCCTGAAAAAATGAAAAGCTAAGTCAACCTTGGAGGAATTTGAACTCGGAATGTAAAGACAAGCAAAATACTGAAAAGCATTTTGCCTGACGTGCTAATGATTCCACCAGCTTGCCACCTTGTAAACTTACTACCAATAATAAACTGACTTATGCATGTTCTTACATGTATGTATCTGCTGGGAAATTATGTGTTTTTTTGTATGTGTGACTGTTATTTTCCAGTACTACCTCTGTATGTCTGTGATGGTATGATTGTGTGTGTATGTCTACATGAGTATTTTGATAAAATGACATCATCTTCATTGCATCATAATCAATTTAATGGTTCCGTGCTTACATGAGTCATACGAAATTCATTAAGGAAGATTATTCTATGATCAGCTACTCTTCTCATTACCTATCCCCAAAGAAGTCACTCACCTGTATCCTTTTGCATTCAATTGAACAGGAACAACAGTAGTTAGGCATATCTTTACAGAAGATTGCAAAAGAACAACATTTGTTAATCAGTGCATAATGTCTTGACAAGAGGAGACAGACAGACAGACACACACACGCATGCAAGCATGCACACACACACAGATTTGGTAGAACAAACAAGATTAATAGAACTCAGCGCATGAATATATGTACATATTTTGATAGTGCATGATATTGTGTTCAGTGCCATGTATGATTAAAAATAATAAATAAATAGATGTGTGGTTGAGAAGTTGGTTTCCCAACTACACAGTTTTGGGTTCAGTCCCACTATGTGGCACCTTGGATAAGTGTCTCCTACTATAGCCCCAGGCCAACCAAATCATCGTGTATGGATTTGGTAGAAGACTGAAAGATTCCTTTTACATGTGTGTGTGTGTGTGTGTGTGTGTGTGTGTGTGTGTGTGTGTGTGTAAAAGGTAAAGATCCCTTCAGCCATGTATGACCATGGGATTGTATGTAAAAATTTCCTTTCCGAGGCATAAGTCTGGGCAAGGTTGTTTGTGGAAGACCAGCAGTTGTTATGCATACCAGTTTCCCCTCTTCATGCCACTGCTGTTGCCCAAGGTAAAGGCAAAGGTTGATACAACTTGGCACCACTGATGTCAACTCATTTCTACAGCTGAGTGAATTGGAGTAACATGAAATAAAGTGTCTTGCTCAAGAACACAGCACACAGCCCAGTCCAGTTCAGGAATCAAACTCACAATCTCATGATTGTAAGCCCAATGCTCTAACCAATGAGAGAAAAACAATGGGTGTAAGAGTGATTAACTCTGGTGCATAAGAGAAAAGACTGCATTAATATGAAGAGTCTGTGAGTATGGATGATGACAGTTGGCTAAAGAGGTGACAAGTGATCTAATAAGAGGAAACCAATGTGGAAGGAAGATGTGAGAAAAAAGGGGTGAAGGCTGATGGGATGCCAATACATGGTGAGAAACTATTGGCGAAAACCTATCCAACTATGAAAATACACGGGCTATTAAGCCCAAGATTCCGAGTTCGATTCCAGGCAGTGACTTGAATAATAATAATAATAACATCGAAAAATACCTTAGGAACGAGAACCCAGGTTTAAAATTTCTCCAAGACACCTGAAGAAGGCTGGAGGGTATATCAGCCGAAACGTTGTGTTAACAACAAACAAGATGAGGACAAATATCCGTCAAATGTAAATTGTGAAATCTCTTCCCAAACGTTAGTGTCTTTCGACTTTCTGAAAAGGTTCTTTTCTCAATCTTAATTCTCTGAGAAAAAGTCTTCTCTCCAAATATTATAACTGTATCAAGGAGTTTCCAAAACACTATATATATAAAAGCAATTGCAGCATGGAAGGTACTTATAAGCCATTTAAAAACACACAAAAACCGTTAGAGTCACTTCAACATTTAAATTTAATGCAGCACGGAATTTTGTCAGTGAACAGGTCGCTGTCTCAAAGCGACGAAAATATTTTGGTAAATTGAATTTAAATGTTGAAATGAATCTAACAGGGTTTTGTGTGTTTTTAAATGGCTTACAAACACCTTCTACGCTGCAATTGTTTTTCTTTCAGCACACGATCTCAGATCAGGTCACTTGATATGCTAGTACATCTCCTGCCACGTCATGTACCCAGTTATGTATCTATATGTACATGAAGGTATGTACATACATGTACATATATATGCATATACTCATATATTGTTTATTTATTTATATATATATATATATATATATATATATATATATATATAAAATATTATAAATAGATAACTATATATGCATACATACATACATTCTTATATAATATATATATAAAATATTATAAATAGATAACTATATGTCCATACATACATTCTTATTTATATATATATATATATATATATATATATATATATATATATATATATATATGTATATATATAAAAGTATATATATATTTCATATATATATATTATATCCATACATACAAACACACACAGACACACATATACATGTATATAATATACATATATAAAATTATATATATATGTGTGTGTGTATATATATATATATATATATATATACATTCATACACACATACATATATACACACACACACATATATATATATATATATATATATATATATATACAGAGAGAGAGAGGAGGGAGAGAGAAAGAAGAATAGAGAGACTAGTAAGACGCTTTTCTCCACCGCCTCAATAAAAGGTGAGAAAAGTACTAAAAAGTGTGTATTGTGTAAGAGGTATATGCTACAGGAATCGGCGTGGTGGTGGCGGTGGCAACGGCGGCAGTGGTGGCGATGATGTTGGTGGTGGTGGTGGTGGTGGTGGTGGATTGTGGTTGTGGCAACCAGGTGAATGGAGGTGATGTGTATGTAGCTGTTGGAAACTTGTTGCTTGGAGTATGTTCGTGGTTGTGGCGGTGGGGATGGTGGTATGGCGGCGACGGTGGAGATGATGGTACAGCGGAATGTGGTGGTGGAGGTGGGAACCGGTTGGATTGTGATTTTGGAGTGGGTGGGTCTTCTGGCCTACGTGTACGAAGAAAAAAAACTCTACGAGATAGAGAAAGAAGTCTCGAATAAAAGAAATGAGGTGACATAAAGAAAAATTGACAAAGCGTTATGAAGGACACAGACAGAGCAAGACATTTTTATAGAGTTAGCTACTACTGTTTATCGGATGGTGGCAGTGGTGGTGGCGGTGGTGTAGGTGATGTGGGGATGGTGTTGGTGGGGTTGGTGGTGTAGTCTGTATTGGTAATGGGGGTGGTATTGGTGTTGGGGGTGGTGTTTTCGTTGGTATTGTTGTTGGTGGTGTGGATGGTGGGGGGGGGGGGTGTTGTGGTTGGTGTTGTTGTTGGTGGTGTAGGTGGTATTGGGGGTGGTGGTGTAGGTTGTATTGGTGTTGGGGGTGGTATTAGTGGTGGGGGTGGTGGTGTTGGTGGTGTAGATGTGTTTCTGACGTTGCTGTTGCTATTGTTGTTCCTGGTGTCGGTGTTGGTGATGATGATGTTGTTGGCGTTGATGATGATGTTGCTGGTGGCGGTGGGGGGTGGGGGTGTTGGTGATGTTGCTGTCGTTATTGTTGGTGTTGTTGTTGTTGTTGTTGGTGGTATTGATGTACCTGTGACGGTGCTGGTGTTATAGCACTGGTTTGTGCTGTTAGCGGTGATGTTGGTGTTGGTGATTGATAGTACTTTTGGGGACTGTGTTGGTGGTGTTGGCCATGGTCTGTTGGTGATGCTGGTGTTGTTGTTGTTGTAGTTGGTGGCGACGCAGTATTAATGCCAGCAGTAATGGTGGCGGTGTTGGCGACAGCGTTGATGCTGATATCTTTGACGTTTGTAGTTGTGGTGCTGGTGGACCAACAGTAGTAAAGTGGTGGTTGTGATATAGTGGTAGAGGTGGTGGTGGTGGTAATAGTGGTCTTGGTCATGGTGTTTGTGGGACGGTGACAGCGGTGGTGATGCTGGTGGTAGCGCCATTTTTTCCCCATTACTCGTTTCAGTCGTAAGACTGCGGCCATGCTGGGGCACCGTCTTGAGAAAGTTTTAGTCGAATGCATCGATCCCAGTACTTATTTTATTGTGTAAAGCCAGGTACTTATTCTATCGGTTACTTTTTGCCGAACCGCTATGTAACGGGAACGTAAACAAACCGACACCAATTCTCAAGCGGTGATGGGGCGACAAACACAGACACAAAGACACACACACACACACACACACACACAGATATACGACGGGCTTCTTTCAGTTTCTGTTTACCCAATCCACCCACAAGGCATTCGTCGGCCCGGGGCTATAGTAGAAGACACTTGCCCGAGGTGCCACGCAGTGGGATTGAACCCGGAACCATGTGGTTGGGAAGCAAGCTTCTTATCACACACTCACCCCAGCGCCTACTGTTGCTGTCTAAGCACATAGTCAGTTCTGTTTCCAGCCCAAACCATCCAGACTTTTTTTCTGACGAAGCAGACATAGAAAATGACATTTGCTAAATGGCATTCGTTCAGAATGTCACACAGAGAGGGATCGAACCCTGAACCGCACGGTTATGGAGCGAAATTCATACTTCACCCACATTCACATTTATATATATATATATATCTATATACATGCACATATATATATATATGTACATACATATATATATACATATCTATCTATCTATCTATCTATCTATCTATCTATCTATCTATCTATATACTCTTTTACTCTTTTACTTGTTTCAGTCTTTTGACTGTGGCCATGCTGGAGCACCGCCTTTTAGTCGAGCAAATCGACCCCAGGACTTATTCTTTAGAAGCCTAGTACTTACTCTATCGATCTCTTTGCCGAACCGCTAAGTTACGGGGACATAAACACACCAGCATCGGTTGTCAAGCGATGTTGGGGGGGGGGGGGACAAACACACACATACAAACATACACACACACATACATATATATATATATACATATATACGACGGGCTTCTTTTAGTTTCCGTCTACCAAAATCCACTCACAAGGCTTTGGTCGGCCCGAGGCTATAGTAGAAGACACTTGCCCAAGATGCCGCGCAGTGGGACTGAACCCGGGACCATGTGGTTGGTAAGCTAGCTACTTACCCACACAGCCACTCCTCATCATCGTCAACACCGTTTTAACGTTTACTTTTCCATGCTGGTATAGGTCAGTGGCAAATGTATAAATTCCGGCTGATCCATGACTTTTACGACCCAATGTCACCGACCCTCATCAGTTTCCAAGCAAGGCAAATATTCTTTTATAATATATCCACCACCTCTCAACTCGCGTAACATTTCAAAACTATAAACAGACACACCCCCAACGCAGTCTTACAGTCATAAAGATGCACATTAAGTGCGTGTGTATACATGCACACATATACTTATATGTATATGCATGTTTGTATACAGAAACACGCGCTTGTGCGTGTGTGTGTGTGCGTGTGTGTGTGTGTGTGTGTGTGTGTGTGTGTGTGTGTGTGTGTGCGTGTGTGAGTATGTATGTATGTGTGTGTGCGTGCGTGTATGTATATGTAGAGAATGATATATAGACAGTCCTTGGTACAGTATTATATATTTGAAATAATGAATAGAAATGGCTTTTTCTCATAAATTTTTCACTTTAATTAGTGTTGATTTAATTAGTAGTGAACACCAAATAACGGATGTGTGTATATGTATGTGTGTGTGTATATATATATATATATATATGCATATATATATATATATATATATATATATGCATATATATATATATATATATATATATGCATATATATATATATATATATATATATATATATATGCATATATATATATATATATATATATATGCATATATATATGCATATATATATATATATATATATATGCATATATATATGCATATATATATATATATATATATATGCATATATATATGCATATATATATATATATATATATATATATATGCATATATATATATATATATATATATATATATATGCATATATATATATATATATATATATATATATATATATATATATGCATATATATATATATATATATGCATATATATATATATATATGATATATATATATGCATATATATATATATATATATGCATATATATATATATATATATGCATATATATATATATATATATGCATATATATATATAATATATATGCATATATATATATATATATATGCATATATATATATATATATATGCATATATATATAATATATGCATATATATATATATATATGCATATATATATAT
>NC_142948.1:31302259-31311704 GCF_046866305.1 Octopus bimaculoides | reverse complement strand
ATATATATTATATATATATATATATATATAGTATATATTTGTATATATATATATACATATATATATACAAATATATATATATGTATATATATATGTATATTTGTATATATATACATATATATATATATACATATATATATACATATATATATATTTGTATATATATATGTATATATATATATACAAATATATATATATGTATATATATATGTATATACAATATATACGTATATATATTTGTACAATATATATATGTTTACATATCTATCTATCTATCTATCTATCTATATAAACAGATATATAGACTTTCATATATATATATATATATATATATATATATATATATATATATGCATATATGTATAAAAGTGTATGCATGCATATGTATGCGTACATATACATTTTGTATCTCTCGCCTTTATATCATTGTGTGTGTGTGTGTGTGTGTGTGTGTGTGTGTGTGCTTTTAAGTCGTGTTGTGTAACATAACTAAAATTCATCAATATCTGAGATGTCAACGTTCTTAGATAGGTTATACTTGATCGGAATTATGAATTCCATCCCGGGTACTCTTACCTCCACCTTCTATTTATTACTCATTTTATTTGCGCTCTCTCCTCTTCCTCCCCCCCCCCGATCACCACGTCTCTCTCCTGCTTTACCCCATCTCTCTTCGTCGCACTCTGCTAATTTCTTTCGGTTTCACACACTCAATTCTTATGCTATACTTTTCTTTACATGCATACACGCAAGCACCCCCCCCCCCCCCACTAACACACACACGTACACACGTACACATACACACACCACACGTACACACACTCGCACACGCACACACATATGTACACATATATGCATACACACGTGTATATATGTATGTGTACATATGTATGTGTGTGTGTGTGTGTGTGTATTTATTTAAGCCGGCCTAGGACGCACATTTATTGGATTGAGAGATGAGGGATCATATTGAAGGCTGGACAAATACCGCTGATTCCAGCTTTAGACTGTTGAACCTATAGCTATGGGTAGTTAAGCTACAAGTTCCGCGTGTCAGTTTTGGTTGAAAACTTTGCTAACGTCAAGTGCAATGACAATGCTTTTGCAGATCTCAAGGCCGAGGGACGACCAGGGTATGACATCAGCGATTAAGCTTCCGGCAGATCTGGTTATATCATGTCCATGAGAAATATGCCAGTAACTCCAAAATATATTTCATTTACGGTCTATCGAACTCTTTGTTCAAAAGGCGTCAGAAGTTGCTGATCATTAAAGCTTTTTGTATCATTAGAGTATTCAGTGGATCAATTAGCTTCCACGATTATGGTTACTGTCAGGACTGTGAGATTTCAGTCTTTCTTTCTTTCTAAGTGAGGAACCTGGTTGACAGTTACGGGGACTTTCCTTGGCACTCCGGATCCCGGATCGATGTAGTACCGACTGAACTATCTTTTATAGTCCCTGGTGAATGAATGCTCACCCCTGTTTTTTTTTTTGCATGTTTTCATCACTCCTGAGACGTTAAAACTGAGAGCGTTGAACCAGTATCAGTAACTAGCAGTCATGAAATTAGACAACTTTAGGAATTCCGTGTTACTAAAGACAGGAACAGATTTCCGCAATAAGAGAATGATACAACAGCTGGGCGAAGACTAGAAAAAAGTTTAAACACAACAGAAGGGATGTAGCTAGAATGGGCCGGTCATTTTGTTGGATTGTTGACTCACAGAGAAGTTTTGGCACTCAGCAATTATGAATACGTGCTGTGGCGGTCGGAGAGGCGATTTGAACTGTCACCAAGAACGTCACACATTTGGGGGAGAACACACCAAGTAAAAAGGAAAAAATGAAATAAATAAAATAAGTTCTTTATTTTTAGATTTAATAAATTGTAATTAACTGTTCATTCCAACATTTGTACTTTTTAAAAATATATATACTTGTAAGGGGACTAAATCCTGCTTGCCCGGGACACCAGCAGCACAATGACCAGCCCCGAGTATGTGACTGGAATCGGAGAGATCGGAATGAGTTTTGCTGAATGTACAGATTTGGAAGCTGTTACCCGGCCTCATGTCAACTCCGATTGCGCATACCTACAGTCAAAGACCAGGGCCGGCTCAAAGTACCGGCAACTCGGACAGCCATGTGCCCGGGGCGCCATGTACTTTTTAGTCTATATTTTCAGTTTTTCTCTTTGTGAAAGTTTAAAAAAATTATATTTGTAAGGGCATCGAAGTTCAGGTTGCCCGGGGTACCAGCAACCCTAGGGCCGGCCCTTTCAAAGACATTGCCAACAGTGACCCTACTGTTATTACATTTAAGTTTTCAGGCACATTGTATTGTACATAGGACTACATTAGCTAATGTGACCACTTTGCTAAGATGGAAAGTAGTAATTTGAAAGGAAATTTAGCTAGGATTTCTAGCAGGTCAAGCAACTATATTGAACTCCCCGCAGTGGGTCGTTACAATTAGAGGTGGTAGTGAAAATAGCTGCAAATACGAGAGAAATTTATTGAGCCGGATTGCTTACTTACAAACTAAATATAGGTATTTGTTAATATCTGTGTGCAGCTCTAGCTGGTAAATTAGGTTATACTAGTAGATTGTACCTGTCTGGTAGGTTTGACACCTATGTTTAAGAGAAGGTGTGGTTCACAGATGTTAAGAGAACGTGTCAGTCATCGATTTGAGAGTGAAAATTGTGTTACTGAAAGTATACAATCTCTCTCTCTCTCTCTCTCTCTCTCTCTCTCTCTCACACACTCATACTCGAACGCACCCTCACCCACCCAAACACACGCACATATCTACATACACGTATATACATATATATATCCGCCTATGTCCCACTGACCAAATACGGATATATGTGTGTGTATGTGTATGCATGAGTGCTCGCACACAGCACGCATCACTCACACACATGTGCACATACACATACATGCACACACATACACACACTCACACACACACACACATATATATCCACGTATATAGGTCCCACTGACCAAATACGCACCTACGTGTATGTGTTTGTGTATATTTATATACATATGCATATATATAATATATAGTATACCTGGTGGCCCAAAAGTAGGTTTACAGTTACCACGTAGGCACTTTAAATTTCTTTTAAAACATTTCATTACATTTAAATTTCTATCTTACAAACTGAAAAGGGAGCTTGACAAAATTAACTAAATTAGCAAAGATTAATGATTTCATATTTTCTTATAATTAAGATCTAAACTTAATATGTGAATGCAAAAGAGATAGTTTAATTGCAGTAAATCTACTTTTGGGCCACCCTGTATATATACATATATATGCACGCATGCACCCGCCCCATTTACACTCACCTATATGCACACACACATACATACATACATACACACGTACATAAATAAATACATACATACATACATTGATCAAGTAAGCGTATGTAGATGTATGTATGTATGTATCTATCTATCTATCTATACAAATATTAACATAATAGGGTAAAAAAATTGATATTAATTAATATCAATTGGTCTCTTTTATATACACATATATCTATACAAATATGTATATATATGTATCTATATATATATGCATACACACGCACACACACATATATATATATATGCATACACATATATATGCACTTACATACACCGTACATATATGTACATGCATACATATGCATATATATGTACTGGCAGACAGAGACCTATACATATGCATATACAAACGTGTATATATAATTAGAAGTTATATACTCTACATAAATAATTGAGTACTCGTTTTCTCCCGTTTGCAATTATACACACGTACATAGATGCATCCACTGCAAAGTCCAGTCCTTACTGCGTTCTGGTTGCTTGTGTGTTTCATTGACCCCGAGAGCTATGCGAGCGAAGCGCAAGCTCATTGAAGGGCCTCTCATGGTGAAATTCGTCTTTACATTCTGAGTTCAAATTCCCCCGACGTTGACTTTGCCTTTCATCCTTTCGAGGTCGAAAAAGTAAGTACCTGTTGAGCACTGGGGTCGATGTAATTGACTAACTCACTCCCCCAAAATTTCAGGCCTTGTGTCTATAACAGAAACGACTATTATTACCTTAGCTACAAGAATCGTTAGCACGTCGGACAATATGCTTAGCGGCATTTCCTCTAACTCGTTACGTTCTGAGTTCAAATTCCGCCAATAAAATAAGTACCAAGCCTTGTGTCTATTGTAGAAAGAACTATTAAACATCAAGGCCTTCGGTTTTAATCTCTGGGCAACATTTATTTATTTGCAGGACTGACGACCTTTATGTCGTCTTATGGGGCAGTGGGGATGAGAAGGGTTCTCTTCGTCTGATTTACAAGCTTCTTTTTTTTTCCTCCATCACCCTTTTCAAAATTTTATATTTCTTCCCCCATCGAGGGTTTGCCACACCCTGTTCATCCTCTATAACGATAATGATATTTATTTATTTTTTATAATCATAAATTTTTTACTGAATAAAGACAGCACACAGACAACGCCCCCACTACATTTTCGTTGAAATTTCGATAAAACCGGTTTCGACTAGCTTTAGATTTGTGTTTCACAGATTTATCTTCTTTTAATGAGCTAAATAAATAAATGAAACAAAATTCAGGCTATATTAATTTCTAAGGCTTATTTTTCACACTTAAATTTTATCTTCTTCGATTGTAGATATTTTAAGCAAAGTGACACGTAGATGAGATGCATGTTATGTATGTGTTAATAATGCTTTAGAATGTGCCAGTACGTTAATAATATCTATATACTGGCTTACAAATGTTATCTTAACAACTAGTTATAAACGTATTAACAAGGTTTCTTTAATATGTCAAAAATGCTTTAATGAAAAGAAAAGAAGAAACAGCAGAAGACTATTTGGTTACGGCTCTTTACGTTCTGAATTTAATAGCAGCCGGAAGTCAGCTTTGAATTTTGCTTTTCATTCTACTGTAGTCGATAAAATAAAGTACCAGTCAAACATATAGGATAAACGATCCTTCTCGAATCATATAGATTCATGGGGCCGGTTTCCTGGTTTCCATAGCGTATGTACTCCGCTATGGACGGGACGCTGGTCCCTCGCAGGGTTACTCATTTTTGCTAGCTGGGTGGACTGGAACAGCGTGAAATGAAGTGTCTTGCTCAAAAACGTAATCGAAACTACAACCTTACAACCATGAGTCCAACACACTAACCACTAAGCCACGCACCTCCGCAGTCAAGCACTGAGATCGATTAAATATTCTTGTAATTCATCCTAGATTTGAATGGAATTGTCAAAGAGAAGATAAGAAATGTATTTCTATCGAATCATTAAGAAATATGATCCTAGTAGTAGTAGTAGTAGTAGTGGTGGTGGTGGTGGTGGTAGTAGTAGTAGTAGTGGTAGTAGTGGTGTTCTTTGATCTGCTCCTGGGTCTCTTGTCGATTAGTTTGACTCGTAGTATCTGTCTTGCAACATTCTAATCACACGTCCGTAGTATCGGAACTGTGGCTTCTCCATGGAGAAAAATAACGACTCGATCAAGAGAGACTCCCTGATTTCCGAGCTACGTACCCGCGCGAGTAACGTTACACCAGAGTTCGGCAACCTGTATTCGCAATCGTACTCTTTCGGCCATTACTCAATATTTCTGATCACAGATGAAGGTAAGCATGAAAACCGAACTAAATATACAAGTCTGGCTTTTTTACCGGCCTTTCATCTTCCGGAGAGATTGGTAAAAACCTCTTCAGAAGATGGAGTGATTTGGAAGAGAGATGTTAGAATTGCAGCTATGTCAACACCTACAATTCTAGCATTCAGTATAACCTCTCCTGCTGCCCATCTCTCATGAATACGGTTCCGAGTTGCTTAAACGTCTCCACTTGCCTTAGTGGTGTTCTACTAGAATGCAGGGTGCACTGGGAAAAATTTCTTGAGAGGACCAATGTCTCAGTCTTTGCAACACTAATTCTCATCCATACCTTGCAACACTCGACAGTTAGCCAACTCAGTGCATGCCGGAGATTACCTGATCTGCTAAGTAGCACTATGTCGTCTGCAAATACCAGTCGACCGATCTTATGCCCACCACTTTCACAACGGCTGCCCAACTGTGGTCAGCTGTGTTTGAATAATTTATTCATTAAATTTTCTTGTTTGTTAGTGTGTTATGTATACCTATAATATAATGAAGGGTGAGAACTTACCCTATATTTTCCGAAGGTGGCGAGATAGACGTTTGTCAACGACCGTTTGACAGAAGTGAAATAACGTTGGTATGAATAACCAAAGATATATATACAGGAAGTTAGCATAGCACGAGACAGGTAAACTCGTTCACTTCCTGTTAACGAGCAAGGCAGGTAATCTCGTACTTCCTGTTAAAAAGGGAAGTGGGGAAGACAGCTGGAGCTTGGCGCGGATAGAACCAGAACAAGACGGAGCTGCATACGGGTCGGACCGTTCACCACCTACCTTGAAACAATTGAGACTGGACATAATCTCCATATATGAACATTTGCTTCCCTGTTTGAACACTGTTGTTGCGATCAGAAGTTTACCCCTTTATCTTACATTATAATTTGTCTGATCGTAACAAGTGAAAAATAAAAATAGGACAATTAAAATCTGTCCCTAACCTATGGGTTCAATAGGGTGGTGCTTATCCCAGGTTCTGAGTCGTTTAAGCGATTGTGAGATCAAGAGTTCGCTCTCTAGACGGCATACCAGTTCGTTGGTATATTAACTCGCCGTTTCTAGTACTAATTTTCAGCTGAGTGAGATGGGGCAACATTGAATGAAGTACCTTGCTCAAGGCCACCGCCCGGACGGGGAACGGAATCTACGATTTTACGATCACGAGTTTAACACCCTAACCATTAGGTGACGCAAGGTCACCCCTCCCACCTTCCCCTGAAGCTGTTGCTGTTGCTCACTTTCAGCAGAAGCCACGTGAAATGGTTGGAAATTCTGACACACACACACACACAACATTGACTCGCACATACAAAACATTGACTCACACATACACAATACATTCACACACACACACACACACACACACACACACACACACACACACACACACACACACACACACACACACACACACACACACAACACATTCACACACACACACATGGCCACATACAAATATACACACACAGCCACATACACATACACACTTACGCACACACACTCATTCACACACACGTACACACAAACACGCACACACGCATGCACACACACGCACACAATCACCCTCTCTCTCTCTCTCCCTCATACACACACACACACATACTCTCTCACACACACATGCACAGTGATATGTTGGCAAGGTTGTCACTAGAGTGATCTGCGGTATTCATATTAATTTTCTGCGTTTGCAGGTCCAATCCCAATGAGGCCAGCTATATCTTTTACCCTTTCGGGGTCCATTAATGAAGTTACCAGTCCAGTAAGGGGTTAGATATTCCCCACCTCTCTCTCTGCTTCTTGTAGAAATCGGTGGTAGTCAAACTTTAGGGGAAAAGGCACTGGCATACTTCAAAAATGCCTCAAGACCTACCGTATGTCATTATGATGCCCCTACAATTACGTCAAAGCAACGTATTTATGTGTATCAGTGTATGTGATTGCATACGTATGTATAATGTGTATGTTTGTGTATGCTTATGTACGTGTGCCTGAGCGTGTGGTGCGTATCATTGGATAAGAGATACATGAGGCATGGGGAAAAAAATAGAAACTCGATGGGAAAAATATAAATATTCTCGCATTCGTCAGCAGAAAAGAAAAAATGCAAGTTTAAAAATTTTGCATTCTTATTTTTAGTCACGTCTAGTGTCCTTGTGATAGCGATCCATCTACAATCTTGTGTCTCGTCTTCAAATTAACAGTGGGTGTGGCTAAGCCGTTAATTGATGCCCGACCGAACCGACCGACCGAACAACCGTGAGACAAAATAAGCAGACGACTTTTATTTCATCTAATTATCATATTGTTGCTATCTTTAACTTTTGTATTCACCTGAAAAGAAAAATAATAAAATGTAAGAACGACGTGCGAGTGGGAAAAAAATATTCGCTACAACATTTTGGCTTTTGTTACACTAAAGATGTTAAATGAAGTTCGTGAGAAAGGTACAGACATCATAATCTAAATCACTACCCTATCACCCCCTTCTTCTACTACTATGACCCAATGAAGAAGTATCTACCTGATCGTCGGATTAGCTTGAAATAGCGATCACATTTCTCTTAACCACATACTGTCTGCAAAATTAAAAATGAAAATTTAAATAAAAGCCACATTGGATAGTGTAACCTGGAAAAATAAAAGGCGAAATGTTTTCTCTTATAGGCCTGTCCATTCAAACTGACATGCGACATTCTAATAACATCTCTGTAGTACCGGAACTGTGACTTCTCAAAGGAGGGGAAATGGAGGCCCGATCTGGAGACACTCCCTAATCACCGAGCTACGTACCCTGTCGAGTAACATTACTTCAGAAATCCTTCTGAAGGACCACATTTCGTGGATTACTTACGTGATCATTCAATCTGCTAGAAATAGGAATCAAATCTCCCTAAAATAGTCTCAGCCACCGTACACCGCCCCCCTCCCAAAAAAACTGGTAACAAACGATAATGTAGTTCTAGATGTCCCTATGCATGGATGAAAGATATAATTGACTATTATTTGAACACAGAACAAAATGTTTTACAGATTTTATTCCGGTTGTCAGTGCGTTGAGTTTGAATCCTTACCTTTCGTAGTCGATAAAATAAAGTACGACCTCAGATTTTATTGGACAGGGACAACTTACAGTTACAAGTTCCAGCTTCTTGCGTTCTGAATTCTTGGATGGTAGATGTAATCCATTAACACGTTGACACTATGTACCTTTATGAAAGCTGAATCCGTTGCAAGCATTCAGTCTAGGACACCCAGTTTGAGGTAAACTTCCTTCTTGTCATTAGTCTCGGAGCTCCTCGAACAACAAAAACAATAAAAGGTGTCGAAATGATGAACTTGTTAATACACAGTAATGCCTGTACACACACATACGTATATGTGTGTATACGTGTGTATCTATCTATCTATTATTTATACAGTATTATAAATTTTGCTTCATAACACCAGCCAATACACGTTACCAAACAGTTTCGCTTTAAATAACCTTCAAAGTGTGGAAGAGTAAGTTAGCGGTCATTAGACGTTGCTGAAGGGAAGAGTATAGCTCAGGCTCTTTTGCACCAGAAGTCTGAAAACACCACATCCGGTTTATGAATTTCAGAGATGTTGCAAGAAAAGAAACCCAGATCGACACCAAGGACTAGTGTAAGAGAGATAACTTTAATGGGCGTAACGACCCCACTGTTCTTTCAACCTGGATTTAAGAGAGATAACTTTAATGGTCGTAACGATCCTCC
>NC_142948.1:31292259-31297259 GCF_046866305.1 Octopus bimaculoides | reverse complement strand
TATCGATCCTGAAAGGATCAAAAGCAGTGTTGACCTCGGCAGATTTGAACTAAAATCGCAGAACCGCAACGATTCTCACAAAGCTTGCTAACCGACACTCTAATGACTGGCAATTCACCGCCTTAAATATATACATTTTGTTGATCAAACAACAAAAACAGATTAATTCTGACAAATTCTAATATCATTGGAATAATTGTATCTTTGTGTGTGTGTGTGTGTGTGTGTGCTTGTGTGTATGTGTGCGTGCGTGTTTTAAATGCTGATATCCAGAACTGTTTTAAAATAAATAATTGTTTGTAGACCATGGGAATCTTCTAAATATCTTTTAAAGACGCCCAGACGTTTCTGATTTGAGACATTAACCTATAATTTGAAATTGTTTTCTCAATAATGCTGTGCACTATGAAACGCTTCTTTCATTGAAAGGTTATTTTTCAAATGTTTCTGAAGCTTAAAAATAATGCAGCATCATTGAATGTCGGTCATGATCGTCCTACACACAATAAGTGCTGTTTAACATTAATTCTACAAGTGAGAAATCCGTGGACGCTGAACAGATGCATGGAGAACAGTTTCTATCGTTCCCTAGGCGTTTCGGTCACGTCCATTTGGTGGCGTTACCATTCGGTAATTCGAGCAATATTATTGTGTGATTAAGAAGTTCGATTCTCAGATGCATGGTTTTTTCGAGTTAGGACTCACGGTGCGGTAACTTAGGGCAAGCGTCACAAATCTTTGTGTCGACCAAAATACATTTGTGAGTAAAATTGGGAAAACGGAAAATTTACTGAAGTCCATCGGAGAGACGAATAGGAAAATCACCCCATCGCTGCTGCTGCTGCTTTTCTTCTTCTTCTTCTTACATCTGTAGTACTTTCGTATTCTTTTACTGGTTTCAGTCAAAGTACAACAACCATACTGGAGCAACACGTACTAGAATGTTAGTCAGTTATATTGACCCCAGCACTTATTTCAGTCTGACACATATCTTATTCCTACCCTCTCTCCCTCCCCCTCTCTCTTTGTCGATCTGCTATGTTATAGGAGAAAACAAGGCACAACATAAAGATGGCATCACTTTTTGAGACCGATATAAATATAAGCACAGATATGGCCTCTCTGTCTCTCTGCCTCTGCCTGTCTGTCTGTGTCTTCCTCTGTCACATATACACCACCCCACAATGGCCTTCTGTACCGTTTTTGTCTGCTAAATTTCACTCACCAGTTATTGGTCTACCCCAGACTATCGTAGAAAACATTGACTTGCGAACCGCGTGATTGTAAAGGGAGCGTCTTAAACTACATATACCTAGGCCAGTGTGTCGGTAGGAAAAAAGTAAAAAGAAAATCATCTCAGATGTTTAATTAGTAACTAGATACAAAGGCCGACGTTCACTTTTTATATTATCGACGAACACATGAAACGGGTTGAAAGATTTATTTTCTTGTTCTAAAATGCAAATTCAATTTGTTGTGTGTCATTCAGTAAGGTTATATAGTGACCTTGCGGTTACTTAAAACAAAGAAGCCAACGAACCGAAAGGTTAACAAACAAGGAATAGTTGTCTTAAATTAATAAAGATAACTTGACTTTAAAGCCATGCTTTCGTTATGCACGAACGAATAAAAATACTTGATTAATAAATCAAAGATTTCCCGACAGTAGCAGAATTCTCCTGAGTATAAAGTAAACTCAATGTAGAAATTAATTACATAAACACACACACACACACACACACATACACACATTCACGCACGTGCTAGCGTATGTGTATGAGTGTCTGTATGTTATACTGAAAAGATGACAATATATATAAGTGTATAGATATCATTCACCCACGGCAGTATGTGAATATATTAAGGTCAACTTTAAGTTACTCGCGAGCACCTCTAGGCGTCATCATACATTCAGGTCTCAAGCCAACTGGATACGATTTTGTTTTAGCAATGATGGTCCAGCCTTCAGCTACATTTTGAGATCAAATAATTGAAATTTCGTTCACTCATAAGCAGTTAGGTAAAAATACGTGAGGTCAAAAATGTTAAGTAAGGTAAAAAGTTGGATCTTTTGGTGGAAACCTCGTTAAAAAATATATTTGCTTCGAAAAAAGAAAAGGTAAGTAACCTCCAAAATTGACTTTGAATTGTCGATACCTTCAAAAGGGTCCTTAGGAAATCGAATAAGGAAGTCACGGATGACTTTCTTAAGAGTGTACCGTGTGACACCAAATCCGAATACACCAGCAGGAAGCTCACTAGCGTAGCTGGTATTACCAAGGAAAGTAAAATCAGTCTTTGATAGATTGCTACCTGGCAAGAAAAGAAAAAGTGCAAGGAAAGACATAGCAAGATTCTTTAAAGTTGGTGAAAAGGTGTATACAGGAATGGAAAGCAGAGTTGGGAAGATGGCATAAGTACCAAATGCATAGATAACGTTTCCGTGCCATTCAGTAACAACTTTAGCTGTGTGAATTGGTGCATTATCATCCCGAAAGATTGTTTCCGTCCGGAAACAGCTCCGCAACCATAGGATGAATTTGATCAGATAAAATACTTAAATAGTCTTGACCATTAATTCTGCTATGAAGGGAAACCATTGGGTTCGCGGATTTCCAAGATATAGCACCCCAGAACATCACAGATCCTCCTCCATGTTTAACAGTTGGAGAAAGGCAGTCTGTATCAAATGCTTCTTTTGGCTGTCTCCATAAAAATAAACAAGCTTTTGACGGTTTTATAGATATTTCAAAATTATGATGCTATGATGGTAGGTGTTTCCATTATTTTGTCCAACCATTGATATATATACCTGTAATTAAGTGTGTGTGTGTGTGTACGTTTCCACTAGACAAAATATACAAACCTTTACACTGGAATAAAAGTATCAATCAATATAGAAGCAATTACTAATGATGTAAGACATAAAAAAATAACATTGATGGTGGTATTGTCATATGTAGGCATACGTACAGATGCAATATGTGCGCATGCGTGCACTCAACGCAAATGGATCAATTGTTTCTATGAATATGTCATATGCAGTCTAAGACAAAGAGATGTATGCATGTTTACAGACACACGATTTTGTATTTAGATATGCATGCATAGTCACACAAATACACACGAATGTTATAATTTATTTACTGTATATGTTTCTATATACGTACGCACGTATGCATGTATATGTTAATGTATGGATGTTTATATATATATATATATATATATATATATATATATATATATATATATATATATATATATATGCGTGGGCATGAATGTGTGTATGCATATATATATATATATATATATATATATATATATATATATATATATATATATATATATATCTATACGCACACACGCATATATATGTACATATATATACACACACACACCTATATAATGTGTATGTGTGTAGATGTATGCGTTTATGAGAGTATGTGAGTATATACATATATACACAGACACATAAACGTAACACCCATACATAGCACACACACATAATCACTCATCTACACGTGTTACACACACACGCATACAAACACGCACACACATACACGAATGCAAGTATGTATGTATGTTGGTATGTTGTATATGTATATGTGTATATGTATGCATGCATATATGTATCTATGTATATATATGTGTATATATATGTGCGTGTGTGTATAGTATATCTGTAGATATATACATATATGTATGTGTGTGTGTTTATATACTTGTGTGTGAGTGTGTGTAAATACAATTATTCATTTACGTTTGAATGTATGTATGTATGTACATATATTACGTACAGTAGTTAAGAGGGAGTTTAGTGTTACTAAGTACGAAAATCCTAAAGTGGTCGAACAGGTTGATCAGCTGACTAATTTATACTATTGATCCCTTTTTCATTGGCCTACTTCACAGCCAATCGTACACGACATCGAAAATCGAATTTTTGCCCTTTGATAATAAACTCATCATTATAGATGGTTGTAATTGATTTTTCCTTTTCTCCAGGTGTTTACTTTAGTGTACCTTTCTTATTATCTCCCCTTCTATCAGCTTTCCCTTGTCACACCCCTTTGCTCTTTCTCTCCGTGTCTTTCTCTGTCAAACTCTCCCTTTAACTATCGTTGTTTTTCCTGACTCCGCAGTTTCCAATCACTCGTTTTACTTATCCATTAGCTTCTTCTATTTCTACTTCTTTGAGCTCCTCTTCCACATTTTCTGTTTCTATTCACAACTCTTATTGCTATCCCTATGTAGATAACGACGTCAAGACGCAACGATGTAAGCCAATGATGCAACGCCTACATGGTCACCGAAACAACTGTATATAGCAATCAAATCCTCCTCAAATCATACCCCACTTCCTTAAAGAAAGACACATTGAATAATGTTGTCCTTGATATGTCTGAAAACAAAGCGGTAATAGTAATGAATAAAGTGCCATCTATCACAAGTCATTTCACGATCATGTAGACCTTTGCTCAAAAGCATCCTTGTGAGATCATCCTGTCTTATGTGTGTGAATGTATGTGTGCACGTGTGTGAATGCTTTTGTGTGTTTGTGTGTACATGTATGTATGTATGTGTTTATGTGTATGCATGTGTTTATGTATGTGCATGTGTGAGAGCAAGTTGTTAGAACTGTCAGCAAATTGCTGTTTCTCTGATTATATCTCTTTCTGTCTGTCTTTGTTTATTTTTACTCTCTCTCTCTCTCTCTCTCTCTCTCTCTCTCTCTCTCTTCCTCCCTCTGTCTCTTGCATTTCTCATCTTGCGTGGGCCGTTTCTGTTTTGTGTCATTCTTATTCTCTCGCCGTTTCTCTCTCTCTCTCTCTCTCTCTCTCTCTCTCTCTCTCTCTCACACACACACACACACTCTGACACATCTTTTATTATTCTTGCATCGTATTTCTAATCTATTAGTGCCTTCTTCTTCTTCTTCTTCTTCTTCTTCTTCTTCTTCTTCTTCTTCTTCTTCTTCTTCTTCTTCTTCTTCTTCTTCT
>NC_142948.1:31264759-31284759 GCF_046866305.1 Octopus bimaculoides | reverse complement strand
AGGCGGGTTATAGAGACATACTTTAATAAGAGCTAAAGGGTGATTCATTCTTAGTGGTCTTCCAACACGCTGAACACCAGCCCGGAATTTCTGAGCGCCTGTGCTATTGCTAGATAGTCGTTGAACCTACATTAGATTCATCCGACTTTAGAGAGGTCATAGTTTTAGTCCTGTTGGGTTTCTAACAACTCTCATCACCAGGCAAGCCTGGTGGGGATACCAGTTTAGTTGCCGACGATCAGACCATGCAACAAGTTGTATTAGATTCCATGTCACCAGTAGCACTCATGAGAGACCTCACAAGTATAGTTCTAGATATACTGTGTCGTGATCAAATGATATGTTGGCAACTGGAATGTTTATGATTACAGAGTTGACCGGGGACGGGTAAACGATGAGTAATAGTACACTGGATAACGTAGTCATGTATACATCATGTTGGGGAGAAGAGAGAGAGAGAAAAGCGAAATGAGCATTACTGGAATACTTTTGTTCAACGCTTTGCTCGATCAGAGCTAATCTAGGGCAAACTACAACAGCAACAACATCATCATCAATGTAGGAAAAATTAGTTCGAGATACATTACATTTGAATAAAAGGACACCGTGGCCACTGCTGGAACGACTTTTACAAAAGGCCTGTTCCACCAGGGTGGATCTGGAGGTAACCAACAACAGCAGCTACTACCACCTATGCCACCACCACCACCACCACCACTACTGTATGTATGTAAGTCATGTATAAAGGGTTGATAAAACGTTCCTGGCTTTATTGCGAAAGGCCTAATTGGAGGCTCGACCTTCTAAGTTCCTTTACAGGACTTAGAAAAACTGTAGGACCGCTGTAATAAGTGTGTGAATCTGAGAGGGAAAGATAGTGAATAAAATCCTAATTAACTGATCCTCCTGTATTTTCTTTTAGCCAAAACCAGGAACTTTTCAGCACCCTCACGTATGTATCTATATATGTATGTATATATATATATATATATATATATATATATATATATATATATATATCGTGTATGTATGTATGTATGTATGTATGTATGTATGTATGTGTGTGTGTATGTATGTATGTATGTCTGTCGTGTATGTATGTATGTATGTGTGTGTGTATGTATGTATGTCCTTTATGTATGTATGTCTGTCGTGTATGTATGTATGTATGTATGTATGTGTATATGTTTGTAGGTGTGCATGATTTTAAAATTTTCCCTAGAGATTTATTGAAATTCTTCACAGAATTCAAGCCAGTCATAAACAAATCGACAGAGTCTCCATTGTTTGAGTCACGACATCGTTTGAGTCACGACAATTTGAGAAAATGTATAAGTCCATATGAGCATAAGAGTGAGTGTATGCTTATATAAATGTTATTTTAGTGGTATTAGTGTGTGTGTGTTTGTGTGCGTGTGTGAATATGACTGCATTCATTTAGTGAATGCGCGTTTTCATTAGTACACAAATGTGCATTTGATTATATATATATATATATATAGAGTTATTAATATTTCTAAGTCTCTCTAAAGGAGACTACGGCAGCGATATATATATATATATATATATGTATATGTACATACATATACACGCACAAACATATACATACACACACACGCACACACTCACATACATACATATATATACCCACTCCGACACACACATACCTGCATATGCACCCCCCACATAAAAATAAAATATTTGTCAAAATACGCAATGAATGAATTTTCATGCTTGAAATCTACAGGAGTAAATAATATAATGGCTTCGTTCTTTACAACTTGATATACTGAATAAGAAATATAATACAATAAACCATTTACTATGCTGTGTCATACAATTATTGGTTGAAAATTGACCGTACAGTTCAGATTTGGTAAACTCCGACTTCTGCATGTTCGGCCCAATGAAAGACAATCTTTGGGAGACAAAGATTTTATGAGACAGGTGAATGCAAAATGACTGTTACGAAGTATGTAGAACAAGGCACATCTAATTGTTTTTTAAAAAAGGATTGGAGAGTGAGATTTAGCGATGGCGCAAATGTGACACTAAGTATTAGCTGACGCGTATACTATCATTGTGTGCGTATTCACTGAAAGAACAGTCAACAGAATTTTACGGGGCAGGGATACATGCTCTCATTCGAAGGTGGAACATTGCTATTGGGAGAAACGGTGACTGTGTTGTTGAGAAGTAGGGATGTGATCCACAGAGGACCAACTTCATTTTGATGTATGACACATGTTCTTGTGTTGGTTATTATACCTGTCCTAAACAAAAAGGCATTACTTTTTGACTCACCGTCGTATATATATATATATGTATGTATATATATGTATGTATATGGTGGTTGTCTACTAATTATACAGAGTCTGACCACCTCCTGTACCTACACCTTAGAACTATCACGGCGTCTGATGTGTCTTTTTAAACCAGACAGTGCTTTGAAAAGACACTCACATGGGATGCATATCCGATTTGGACCTCCAAGAGCTGTAGTTAAGTTCTGATCTTTGTGGATCATAAAATGTCTTTTGAGGTCTCCGTTAGATTTGCAGACCTCCAAGAGAAGTATATTTACATAAAATATTGAACAACAGGGAATGTTTTTTAATCTGACCAGACTGAAATTCAAAATGAAGGTTTTTACTTCACTCATTAGGGAACTCTTATATGCTGACGATTGCGATCGAGCCAGTCATTCTGAAACGGGCCTGCAATCTCTTGTATCTGCATTTGACTCAGCTTGTGATTATATATATATATATATGAGGTTGAACCGCAAGTAATGCAAAAGTGTGTATATTTTTTATTAACTCTTTATTAAGTCGTCAAATGTTTGTAGAGTAACCCATCGTCAACACAAACAGACTGTTCAACATTGTCTTCATCACAAGCGATGGAGAAGAGTTGCAAACGTCCTTCCATGAACCGAGTCTTCACTTCTAGATCAAAAAGTCACACCAACATTTCATCTCTTGTCAATAGATAAGAAAAATACATATTTTTATTGGCTTCAATTGCTTCTGGATGATTAGAACCCAATTTGTACATACTTTCCGAAATCCCAAGTCTTCTGGCAAATTCTGCAGTGCATTGTGACTGCTGTACAGTTGCGTGGCCACAAATTATGATTTGTCTGTCTGAGCGAATTAACAAAAAATAAATACCAGGTCTTTCTCGACCGTCAAACAGTGATATCAATTCCACGAAATAGATAGCATAACCCGTGACATCTTCAGGTTTCCCTGCTCTACTTTTTTGAAAGATATTAGTGTCTGTTCGTTAGTTTGCGCACGCACGTGGATGTGCGAGCATGCGTGGGATGGGGCTGTGTCTCAGGCTGCTTCAAATTATCGAGCAGTCAGGCTATATATAGAGTTGCATTCTTTGCAATTTATATTGATAGATTAATTAAGAGAAGTGCGTAAACTTCAATGGAGCACAGAAATGATATATTGTGCAATGAAGGCGGTGAGCTGGCAGAAACGTTAGCACGCCGGGCGAAATGCTTAGGAGCATTTCGTCCCATTTTATGTCCTGAGTTTAAATTCCGCAGAGGTCGACTTTTCCTCCCATCTTTCCAGAGTTGATAAAATAAGTACCAGTCAAGTACTGGTCGATGTAATGAACTTACCTACAATTCCTCTAAAATTGTTGGCCTTGTACGAAAATTATTATTATTATTTCTATTATATTATAGTTTCATGACCGCCAACAAACGTTACCGAAGTGTTTAACTCTGATAACCTTCAGAACTGAGGAAGTAAATTACTAATCATCAGAGCAAATTGGATAGAAAAGTATGGCAATTATATATATATATATATATATATATATATATATATATATATATATATATATATATATATATATATATATATATAGCGGTACAACAATGAATAGTGGTACAACAATAAATAGTGGTACAACAATGCACCAATATTTACTGGAAATAGCAGTCGATAATATATGACGCTATAGTAAAGCTTCACTGTATATATGTACTGGCAAAGATGTTTGTGGGCGGCGAACATAAAAAATTTCATCTTACTTGTAGGAAGAACATTAAATAAATCTACGACCTAGATGTGGATAATCTAGGACCTAGGTTTCGAACTTTCTAAATTATGTTTGTTAACGCAAATTTGATTAGTTCTCTTCGGCTAGATTTACCTAGACAAAATTTTGAATGTTACTACATGAGCGCCAGTATACTTATCTGATCGCCTGCCCTTTAACAGACCGAGAACAGTATATTCACCTAGAATATATTTTAAGAAAGACTATCTAATATTTGAATCCTCAGTTCGCTTCACCAACTCGCACGAGTAAAACCTTGAACAAAGACGTATAGGAATGTCTACCTTGGATAAATATGCACTGCCGCGCACATAAATGCTACATCAAATGACTCAAGGATACTTATTCAGCAGAAACACGTTTCGGATTGGAATTTAATGCGGCAAATTACTGTAATAAATAAATTTTGAAGGTGTATAATCCTCTATTCTTCTTTATGATGTCTTGGTTAATATACTCAATATGCTGCATGAAATCCAATGAAGTGAACTCAGGATTTATCTATCAAGTGAAGTACCGATTAATTTGATATTGTTGGCTAGATCTGGGCTGTATGAGAGTTCTGTAAAGCACCTACCCTATCTATTTACGTTATATATAAATATATATGTGTGTGTGTGTGTGTGTACATACATACAATAATACATAGATACAATAATACATACATACAAGTCTAAATAATGCGAGACGGTTAGGGTTATAATAGCGCTGAGGATACGTTATCTACTCCATCAAAGTTCTTCTGGGCTAAGCAACAATAACAGTAGCAAAAATGACTCTCTATCTTCTGCAGTCTATTCATATACTTATGACAGTGTTTCGAACAAAAGACGAAATGTTATAAACATTTCATTTATTTGTTCAACTCAACTCGTTGGAAACTTATATAACGAAAACATTATTTTGAATATACAGTGTGAACTCTGCTATTCTCTATTCGGTTCATTGCTTTATAGGGCAATGACTTCGTCGTCATTTATAAAATACTTTTGTAGTTATTGTTCAGCACTAAGTAATCCTTAATCTAGTAGACATATGATGAAATAAATTCCAACTCCTCTTATTTTTCGTGAGACATGTTATATCTAAGACAAACTTATCCAAAACGTCTTTCTCCACAATTCATGAATGATTATGTTCGATATAAGAGAGATTTAGCAGCTATTTCTTGCAAACTGAGCGACAGATTCGACATCTGATATTTCTTTTTTTGGAAGAGGCATTGATCAACTCAACGCTACGATAGAAGATACTTGTTCAAAACTCCGGATGGTGTGATCGAATCCGGAACCATGTGGTTGCGAAGTGAACTACATTTGTGCCTATTACATACATACATAAATACTTACAGCGTTGAATTAACCATTAAGCAAAAGAAGTACGTGCTTAGGGGGTCACCATAGAAATTGTAATTGTTCAAAACAAAATTACTTTAAACTTGATAAAATAATATTCGGGGTGCTTTATGTTTACAAAGTATAGAAGCAGATGTGTTACGTAAGATTAATTTTGGGGACTTAATCAAAAATTTTGCAATTGAAAAAAGTAAGAGAAAATTTTTCGAAAAAAGTAGGAGAAAATTTTAAAAAAATAAACGTTATTTTCCATCTTTTAATCTTGTTTCATTTTAAGAAATCTTACTTTTTGGTTTATTACCTCCGCTTTAGGGAAGGCGGGGGTATTGCTTCTAGTCGTGTTTGTTTGTTTGTCCGTGGACAAGATATCTCAAGAACCGCTGGATGGATTCGGATGAAATTTCCAGGGATGTTTCACTTCGTGATTGGCACGAATTGATTAGATTTTTTGATCGATCTGGTGCCGGACAAGGATAGCAATGGTCATCCCTCTTATATGTATGTTATATATACATACATATATACATACATATATACATATATATATATATATATATATATATATATATATATATATATCTATATATATACGTACTTAAGCCATTCGTTCCCTCTGGAGTATAGGGCACCGACAAATTTTATCCATTTTTCTCAACTCTGGGTTATTTGTTCTGCTTTTCTTTAGTCCTGCCTCAGTATTCCGTCTTCCGCCTCCAATGTGGGATACATTTCCTCGACGGACGGCCTTCTTTTGTTTGTCAGGATTTTAAATCGTTGTCGAGACTTCTGGAGCTTTGCTTTTCATTAGGTAGGGATTTTCGCCATAGGCAACCCCATGTTTACGTCTGGTGCCCTTATTCTTCATAGAATTATTAAGGGCATTACGAAGACAGAGATAAACCTTCTTCAAAATTGTTCAGACTGCTGGGAATAGCAACTAAACATACCTCAAATCACACTCCGCCGTCTTTAAAAACATAAGACACGTTAGATAATAGAGTCCTATCTGCCTTAAAAAAAAAGGGAGTTGGTCATGGCCGTAATCTGCGTGACCACGGTTAACCTAGGGCTAAACGACAAAAACAGCCACAACTACAGAGACAGCATCTCCACCACCACTACCTCCGCCACCGCCACCGCCAACAACAACGACAACTGTCGGTCTTCTACACTGTATAATACACCTGTGTGAAAATGCAGTGCTTCGAACAAAAGGCAGAATGTAATAATGTTTAATTTCTTTGCTCGCCTCACTGAAAAAGCTTTATTTTTTTTGTTGGGAAAGAATTTTTTTGAATATACAAAATTTACGATATTATGCTCCACTGGACACGTCGTTGCCTGAAAGGACAATGACTTTGCATTAAAAAAAAAGATTTTCTCGTTATAAATAATATAATCAACGGCATTCCATCTGTGGCCATAGATAATATAATCAACGGCATTCCATCCGTGGCCATTTTGAAATTATGTATCCAAGCCTACATTATGCAATGTTTCCATACCTCCACTCTTTAGATGGCGGTGCTGTAATATAAGATACTACTGTTTTTACAACGGTAATATTCAATGTTGAATCAACGATCATTCATTCATTATTATAATAATAGTAAGACGGCGAGCTGGCAGAAACGTTAGCACGGCGGGCGAAATGCTTAGCGGTATTTCGTCTGCCGTTACGTTCTGAGTTTAAATTCCGCCGAGGTCATCCTTTCGGAGTCGATAAATTATGTACCAGTTACGCTTACGCACTGGAGTCGATGTAATCGACTTAATCCCTTTGTCTGTCCGGTTATCAAGCAATGGTGGAGGAGAAACGCAAAAACATACATACAGAGGTATATACGACAGGCTTCCACACAGTTTCAGTCAAGGAACCTCTCAAATTATTGGTCATTCCAGGACTAGAGTAGAAGATACTTGCCCAAGGTGTAGCGCAGCGGAACAAAACCAGAGACCACGTGGCTGCAAAGCAAGTTTCTTAACTACACAGACATACCTGTTTGTTCTATTGAAATGGCTATAGCTGAGGACATAATTATAATCTCTTACTGGTTTCAAACGTTGGATGGTTACTGTTCTGGAGTCACAACTTTGAGAGTTTTATTGTTTGTTTCTGCCTAATCAAATCGTCCCAGCACATATTTCTATCTGGTATTTATTAAGAACAAGTATCTGAAGCGTTCATTCTTCTTGAAACTTCCTCTATTTCAAGTTGTCACACAAGCAACAAATCTAGCCGTTTCGCCTGAATCAAATCTTATTAAAGATATTATCAATTACCATCGGAATAATTAATATTTCATATATTAATATCAAATTTCCTGTTTAGATAAATAAGATAATCTCCACTGCAAAATAATGATGCTATTTCTAGACCAGAATTTATTCTGTCATTCAAGGTAGATTATTTTAAAATTAGTTGTTGCTTGGCACACTTGGTCAGCCTGAACCAACAAGCTTTTGTCCCAAATCGTTCCAGCAGCGACTCGTCCGGCTTTTAATTTTCCAAACATCATCTAGTGGTGTCATTGGCAACCTTTTTTGAGAAGCGAGCCACATGAGACATGGCTCATCACCAGGCGGACCGCATTCTTAAAAAAATTCAAGGTTAACTTTTCGTTAGGCATACCCTTCAAAAAATTTGCTTATCGCCATCGCTTGACAACCGGTGTTGGTGTGTTTACGACCCCGTAACTTAGCGGCTCTGTAAAAAAGACTGATAAAATAAGCACCAGCCCTGAAAAAAAAAAGTACAGAGGTTGTTTCATTCGATTAATGAATTCTCCCTGGTGGTGCCCCACCATAGCCACAGTCTAATGATTGAAACAAGTAAAAGATAAAAGATATAAGATAAGCTAAAATGAACCTCCAAACCCCCAAACTGCAATGCAAAAGTAAGATTTAATTGTTGAACCGCTTTGAATCTAGAAGCGGGCAAGAGACTGCTGCAGTTAAGAAGTCATTTATTAGGTTTTTATCTCATTTCACTGGTCTGCAATGTTATGACATTTAGGAAGTATTTCTGTTAAGCGAGCCAAGCTAATGATGGAGCTTTTAGCCACAGTGAAACACATTTCAATGTTTCATAGCAGAGTTGTTCCTGACGTGTCTTGCTCTCTGTGTACGGGATGCCTGGCAGCCTTGTGAAACATGGCCATTGATACGCAAAATATAACTGCACGATTACGGTCGAAACGTCTTTGATCAAGGGAGGTGGTACTAAATGACAATATGCAATATTAGCATACAGGATGGACTATTATTACAGTTGTAGCAAATAAAATCATCACATAAAATGACAGAGAGGGAGAGAGAAAGAAAAAGAGAGGAGGAGAGAAAGGAGGAGAGAGAGAAGGAGATAGAGGAGTTAGTGTGTGTGTGAGAGAGAGAGAGAGAGAGAGAGAGAGAGGAGGGTTTGCATGTGTCTGAGATTTTCAGAGATAGACAGGAAGACAACAAAGAAAATGAAAAAGGAAGACGAGAGAGAAAATATGATAATGATAAAACTAAAGAGTAGTTATGTAGAGAGAAGCCCTAATTTTGCTCATTAAATGACCTTTAAGATTTCAGTACGTAATATATACTTGTCTGCACTAAATACACCCCACCCACACTCATGCACGCACACACATACACACAAGCATGCATGCACACATACTCACTCTACGCATGTATGTGTGTGCATCTATCTATCTATCTATCTATCTATCTATCTATCTATCTATCTATCTATCTATCTATCTTATGTGCTTAAGTGAAGCTTTAGAAACTGTCACTCAGAGTTTCAAGTACAGATCATCAGTCAACCGTGATTTTTTAAAACTATGTGATGATTTATAAATCTTTACAAACGGCCTTGCCACAATTATTTAGTAATTTATCAAATAAGCACTTAAAGCTTAAAAGGTTTATTCCATAAATTACTAAATAATTGTGACAATAGTTTATGTAAATATTTACAAACCTTCATTTTGTTAAAAATCCACGGTTGACCGCTGATCTGTTACTTGAAACTCTAAGGAAGAGTTTGTGAAGATTTTCCAGCATTAATAAAACACCACGTATGTGTATACATATAATCATATATGCAGCCATCCATCAATCCATCCCCTCCAGAGATGTTCCTCTTCTGTAGATATTGAGAGGCCTATATTTTTAAAGAACCTCAAAAATGTTTTCCTATATTTTTCTATGTCCCAGTTGAGGGGTTAAACAGGATGAAAAGTGCATCATTCCCGTATACACCCCCACCTATTTCTGGGAGTTCCTTATACAGGCAGAATAAAATGTATATCCTTACTAAGTCTGTTACTTGTGCAGAGTCTTTCGATACCATAATTATATCTAACATCTCTGGTCTATCCTTTCTTAACCAAATATTTTCCCTCAAATTTTATAATTGATTTCCTAACTGCTAAAATAATCTCTACTTCTACTCTAGTTGTTGTATGAGTCTTCGTCTTTTTCTGTCATGGAAGTACGCCCCGCCTATCTCAATCTATGTATGAAAGAGTCGGTTTTGTATATAAGGTCTTTAACATGTTCTTTCTTTATATATAACTTTGATAACTTACATTTGTTTCGACCAAAGATTGGTCCAGGCCATGTCTAACATAATAGTCCACCTGATAGGATTATCTATCTATCTATCTATCTATCTATCTATCTATCTATCTATCTATGTGGAGACGAGAGAGGAGAGAAAGAGAAAGTGAGAGAGAGAGAGAGAGAGAGAGAGAGAGTGTGTGTGTGTGTGTGTGAGAGAGAGAGAGAGATAGAGAGTAAAGGAGAGAGAATGTGACGTATACATTTACATAATCATTTCCATATTTTTATGCTAAAATATGTATGTATATGTGTATATAGTATCTAGCTGATGCTTTACAACTTAATTCGCATAATAAGCTATTTTGACATTTCTGCCTTATACATATATTCATACATATTTTTATATTTATATATATATATGTGTGTGTGTGTGTGTATGTGTGCGTGTGCGTGCGTGTGTGTGTACACTCATACACACACAACAAACACACATACAAATATTCATACATACCTTTGTATATATATATATATATATATATATATATATATATGTATATGTATGTATATGTATGTATATATATATATATTAATATACGTATGTATATATATACATATATATATATGTATATATATATATATATATATATATATATATATATATATATATATATATATATATATATATATATATATATATATACATGTATGTATGTAAATGTAAACGTGTGTGTTTGTCCGAATGCAAATATATATATATATATATATATATATATATATGAAAACACACACATATACGCTCATGCACACACACACATACACACACACACACACACATATTGTCATACTCAAATACATTGTTTAAAAATTGAAATATGATGAAAGGTATTGTAAGTTTTTAATCAATTATATCATATTTAAGTTGTCCACCTCATCTGACTGTGTCTGATTTAAAGATTTGATATTTTTTTGCACTTTACGCACACCCTGCCCCATTTCACCAAATATAAACATAGAAATGGAACGTGGGACAGTCTTTATAGCCACCACCACCACCACCACCACTGCCGCCGTCACCAACGCCACCATCGTCATCCTCATCATCATTATCACAATCATCATCGTCGCCGTCGTCGTTGTTGTTGTCGTCGTCGTCGTTGTGGTCATCGTCGTCGCTGTCTCTTTAGCGTCATCAGCAGAAATATCATCCCGGTCGTCCTCGCTGCCGCTGCCACAGTTGGAACCACTGCCTCTACTACCGCCACCACCGCTACCGCCGCCGCTGCCGCCGCCGCTGCCGCCGCCGCTGCCGCCGCCGCCGCCGCTGCCGCCGCCGCTGCCGCCGCCGCTGCCGCCGCCTCCGCCGCCACCGCCGCCACCGCCGCCACCGCCGCCACAGCCGCCACTGCCGCCACCGCCGCCGCCGCCACCGCCGTCATGCCTGTTGACACCTCCAACGCCACCTACGCCGCCAACGACGCCAATGTCTCCAACGCCAATGTCTCCAACGCCAATGTCTCCAACGCCGCCAAAGCCGCCAATCTTAACGCCACCACCACCACCACCACCAAATTCATCATCATCATCAACATCATCAATGAACCAATGTCGCTATCAGTGAATCAGCGATTCAATGTGTTAATCAATCAATCAGTCTTATTTGTATTTATATACAAGAAGTCACGCCTTCACATATACACGCACACACACACACACACACACACACACACACACACACACACACACACACACACACGATCTCATTGACTCAGGTGACTGAAATCACGCCCCATTTCAGTTAAACTTCGACGTTTAACAAATAACCAACGCTTATGTTCTTCACTATGATATTGTCTCGAAGAGAATGAGATATTTGACACAGCCGTTTGACGTCATTGATTCGACGTTGACTTATTTGACGTCAGCCGTCTTAATATTTCTCTCGCTGTAACGTTTTCCTTGCCCTCTCCTCCCTTCTCTGTTTATGTGTCAGAGGGTCTAGTTATGTTTGTATGTACGTATGTCTTATATGTCTCTCTCTTTCTCTCCTTTACTTTATCTATTTGTCTACATATCTGTTTCCGCGTCTGAGTGCGCGTGTGTATGCCACCAGTGCCAAAACATACTCTTGCCACACAGGCTGAATGTACAGAATCGTCAGCGCCCAAACAGTTGTATCGTCTGAGTCCATGTCCCGAAGGACCTGGAATGATGGAAATAAGTACCTATACTGAATATAAGCGCTTTCTTTTTCTTTCTCCAGCTAAGAGATTTCAATTGAGAAATTTTCCGCATTAGGCATTCAGTACATAACTCTATATCTTAATTAACCAAACAATCTCCTCAATTAGCAGATTGCAACTCAGCACTACAGGATGGAGCCTCTACGCAGTCGCTCAAGTTGCTAGAAATAGGAGTCCAATTTCGTCACAGCACACAAAAAAAAACAACAAAAATACAAAATGGAAAGTTTACATTGAATAATATTTCAGGACCCCCTCCCTCCCTAAAACAACTGGAATGTCGTTTGATCATAGGTCTATACAATCAGGGCCGACCTGGGGCTAAACTACATCTTCAACAATTTCTACTTTCACCATCAAATGCCATCCTCGTAACTGCTATTATCACTATTCCCCACCCCACTCCATTCCATCACTAACACTACGATGACGATCCCCCCCCCCCACCTCGTTGCCACCATCGCCACCACCACCACTACCACCACCACCACCACCACTACCACCACCACCACCACCAGCACCACCACAAAACTCTGCAAGCTATGCTACCATTACCATTATTAACATCACCATCACAATTACCAGTATGACTGACACAATCATTTCAAAGAAACACCACGACCACCACGACCGACGCTGCCTCTCCTACCACCAGCACAACATCAACCAGCTACAGTTTTTCACCCCTCCTCCACAAACCCTGTCTTCTTTATGTTTACCACCACCACCACCACGACCATCATAAATACCTCCATCACTACTACCATTGTGAATCCACCATTAGCACATCCCACCCCACTACTACCGCCGCCGCAACCACTACCACCACCACAACCACCGCCACCACCGCCGCCACCGCCGCCGCCACCACCGCAGCAGTGTGGAAATGTCAGTGTTACCAATTTATATAGAACGCCCTGCACAAATTACTGCTAGACTCATGTGAAAAGGTGAAAGCATAAATTATAGACTGGGTACCACCGCTGAGTGGTGGGGCTTTGGCCTTCAACGCAAAGTTTAATGTGTTACTTGTATGGACAGCAAACAATTTCTGTATGCCACTCAACACTTGCCCGGAATTACATAACGTTTCGCTTGTGAAAGTTGTGTTGTTTTCATCTTTCAAGTCCACCCTGCTCTCCATCCATCCATCCATCCATCCATCCGTTTATCTATCTATCTATCTATCTATCTATCTATCTATCTATCTGTCTGTCTATCTATCTGTCTGTCTGTCTGTCTGCCTGTCTATCTGTCTGCCTATTTGTCTGTCTGGACATAACTACAAAGGTTGCCTCTTCACGATTTTGTTTCCTCATAACTTTCAGTAAAATAGGTATCTTTTAATGAAATTTTCTACAAATACCTTTCAGATGGTGTAGATTACATTTATATCAGAATTTAATCTAAGAAATAAAATTCTTGGGCACGTGCACATACATACTGACACACATCACAATCTTTTCTTTTGAAATTTCAAGTTTCATTTTGTAGATAAATGTGCTCTATGCCAGCATATTTTCGTGTGAGCCCACCATGCATTTTCATATTAAATTTCGATATAATCGTAGTCTACTCCATCTGAAAGGTATTTGTAGAAAAGTTCATAAAAAAATACCGAGGAACCAAAGACCAATCATCTAAATTTTCCGAAATTTCTCTCAAGACTGCCCGAAAGATATTTGCACAAGAAATTCCGATATAATAGTAATTTATCTACATCATGTGAAGCGTATTTGTAGAGAAAATATCCATTAAAAATACCCATTTTTCTGGAAGTTATAAGGAGACAAAGTCGGGGTGGGACGCACTCGTGTAGGTGAATCAGTAAAGGATTTGCTAAGCAGACCTATAATAGAAACACATTCCAGTATTGACCATTCCATCTTTCCTCTTATGCGCAGTTTATCTTAGAACTGCATTATCTAATGTGACCTATTCTAAGAGAGGGTGTGCTGGCTGGCATTTCTAGAAGACTGGGTCATCACATGGAGGGACACTCGGCTGATTACAGTCTGTTTTGTTATTGTTGACGCATTCATCGTTGTTCAACAGCTTAACATGGTTCCTCCCACTCCTCATGGAGTATCAAGCTACGAGATTTCTATACTGAGTATGCAAACCTTGTTGCAAATCTGCTCTCAAGTAACGCTCATATACTTTAGGTTCTCCTCCACAGTCCTTAACCAAGTATTGAAAGGTCTACCTCACCTCCGATGTTACCCACTTGAGCAGGCCGTTAACATCCAAATTACTGTCAAAACGTAATGCTTATTTATTCATATTGCTTTGAATTAATAATGTGTTACGTTGAAGCTTCGAAATTTCGACACTGATTATTTATTTGTTAGAATGACATAGTAGGGTAGGTGTGAGTGGCCAGATGTCTGTTGGAACATAAAACAGGGAGGATATTTGAACCAGATATGGTCAGTTTAAATGCCAAAATGCTGAAAGCATTTCTCTTAAGTATCCGTAAATAAAATATTCGTTTCAAATTTTGGCAGAAAGCCAGCAGTTTCGGGGAAGGAAGTAAGTCGATTACATCGATCCCAGTGCTAAGCTGGCGCTTACGAAAGAATGAAAGGCGAAGTCGCCCTCGGCGGAATTTGAGCTCAGAACATAGTCAGACAAAATACCGCTAAGTATATATTTGCCAGGCGTGCTAAAATTTCTTATTCCTTTATTGCCCACAAGGGGCTAAACATAGAGGGGACAAACAAGGACAGACAAAGGGATTAAGTCGATTACATCGACCCCAGTATATAACTGGTAATTAATTTATCGACCCTGAAAGGATGAAAGGCAAAGTCGACCTCGGCGGAATTTGAACTCAGAACAAAATCAGACGAAATACGGCTAAGAATTTATTTGCCAGGCGTGCTAAAAATTCTGCTAGCTCGCCACCTTCTCTGTGAGTGAAATATTGGTTTCAAATTTTGGCACGGCCAGCAAGTTCAGGGAGAGGGGTTAAGTCGATTACATCGATTCCAGTGCTCGACTGGTACTTAATTTAACGATCTTGAAAGGGATGAAGGGAAAAGTCGACCTCTGCGGAGTTTGAAGTCAGAACGTAATGACGGACGAAATGCCGCAAAGCATTTTGCCCGGCATGATAACAATTCTGTCAGCTCACCGCCGCCTTGTGAGCGGAATATTAATATCTGATACTGTCCTGTCCTTGCCTTTCCAAAAAGTTAGGGAGGTGTAGTTTTTAGGAGGACATTTGGTTATTATGTCTAGCAGAACGAGCGACTCCGTTGAGTCGTTGAGCCGTCGTCGTTGCTGTCGTCACTTGCTCCTATTCTTTTCGATGTTATTTGCGTGACATATCCGGAGGAACTGCTTTAAAGCAATAGATGGAATTGCGAACACATTTGTCTCTGTTCCTCTCCTAATAGCAGTAATGCTCTTTATACACCAATTAGACGGCTGTTTTGAGGTCTACTTAAAACGTTTCTGCCTGCAGAATAAGTGCATACATACATACATACATACATATATATATATATATATATATATATATATATATATATATATATATATATATATATATATATATGTATATGTATGTATGTATGAATGTATGTATGTATCTATGTATGTATGTATGCATGTATGTATGTGTGTGTGTATGGATGGATGGATGGATGGATGGATGAATGAATGTATGTATCTATGCATGTATGCACGTACATAGGTATGTATGTATACGCATATACATGCACTTATATATGCAACTGCTCACGCACATTTGTACATGAACTAACATAAGTACAGATCTATCTATCTATCTATATGCATATGTATAAGTGTTTATATTTATGATTACAATCACTCTCTCACATATACACACATATGTACACACACTCGCGCACGCACTCGCGCACGCACTCGCGCACGCACTCGCGCACGCACTCGCGCACGCACTCGCGCACGCACTCGCGCACACACTCACACACGCATACATAAATACACATACACGCATTCAACAAGAACAACCGTGGGAGATATCACAACAGAATATTCTAATCTGCATAAAAACACAAAAATACAAAAGCAAAAACAAGAGCAAAAAAAAAAAACGAAAAGAAAGACAAATTGCTTTCTTTTCTTTTTATTGTTGATTTTTGTCTGACAATTTACTTTTGTAGTATGCTTGTTATTGTGTGTGTGTGTGTGTGTGTGTGTGTGTGTTTGTATATATTTCAATGTATACAAATAACGTTTGTGTGTGTCTGTATGTGTGTGTCTGTGCGTATGTACGTTTATATGCTCTTTTTTTGTCAACGAAATATATGTGTATGCAAATGTGGATGCTTGAGTTAATAAATGTATACGTGTAATTGTGTTTACTTATATGTAATTGCGAGAGTGTATATATATATATATATATATATATATATATATATATATATATATATGCACATATATATGTATATTTGTCAGGGATAATGAAAACATGTGTGCGGGTATGTGTATATAGTTGCACTGATCTTACTGTGAGCGAGTATGAGTGCATATAAATATCTATGTGCATGAATATATACGCATTTTCATGTGTATATTCATCTGTTGGCAAATGTGTGTGTGTGTATGTGTGTGTATATATATGTGCCAATATGTGCGTATGCTTGTGTGTATGAGTAGTTGCGAGTATGTATGCGTATATGCTAAATATTGTGTCTATTTAATGTATGTTAAATAGACACAATATTAAGATAAACAAAGTTCTCTTTTAATCTAAAATATACCCTGAAATAGACAGAGGAATAAATGATAATCAGATGCAGAATATGGTGGATGGGGCATTATTTCCCATTCAAACTACTCCAACCTTTGGAATGTCATCCTGGCCGTCCTGATGGAAGAACACCTTTCGTCTTGAAACCTAAGATGGTCGCTTTTCTTCTAGCGCTGAATTGAATGACTGGTTGAATGACCAAATCCAAGCTTCTCTGCTAATTCCTCTACAGTTACGATAGGATTTCGTTCCACCAGGGTTTGCAGGATGTCCTCGTCGAGCTCTACAGATCTTCCAGGACGAGGCTTGTTTCCGACACGGAATTTCTAGAACCACCGTTGACACCGGCTTAAGCTTATTGTCCGATCTCCATTTACTGCATTAATATTCCTCGCACTTTCCGTTGCGCTGTTGCCTTTATTGAAATCATAAAGCAAAATATGCCGAATATGCTCCTTGGTCATTCACATTGTAGTTTTGAAAAAATAACTGTTAAAATTGAACTGCACTCTTCAAAATCTGCAAAAATGTAGATGTGGAAACGTTCAAAATGCACTTGGACAAATTTCTATCTGAAATCTCAGACGAGCCCATATTACGACAGGAGCAACTTCGTCCAACTAACTTCTTCACCAAAAATAGCACCGAAAGGAGACTCCAAAGTACTGAAAGATGGTGCTCCAGCATGGGTCCAGCTTCTGGCTGAAACCAGTAGAAGAGTAGAAAAGGAGAGTATAAAACGTGGGTGGCTGATGAAGGAGAATGTTCTCTATGTGGCTCGTGTGTTCTCGTCTACGTTTGTTTGCAATGTCCTATACCCAGATATGCACCTATACATACAGGTGGATGTCGGTATGCATATACTCATTTACTATTTGTTTATATATATATATATATATATATATATATATACCTACATACACACAAACACTCACACGCACACGTACACGTACACAGATCACAGATATATATATATATATATATATATATACATACATACACACACACATAAATATATGCACACAAATCTATTGATATTTATATACACAATTTACTCTTATATACATAATATATATGTGCCTATATAGGGCACATATATGATAAAGTTTGTTTGTGTAAGACAAATGCTTTGTTCAGTGTTTCTCGTAAAGGTAACATGTGGCAACTACAATATTAATTTGTTCTATATTATTACCCTTCAATAGAACAATTTGCTGGCAAATATTAAAAATTATTCTGAGCGATAAAAGACAAAGAGTACGGCCAACATCGGTACCATCTAGGTAGCTGCTCAATGTGCTAGAAATAGAAGCTACCTTTTTTTTTTTACCTTAAAATATATCCTACGGCCTTAAATAAACAAGAAAATTTGGTTGATAATCTAAGCAAGTTTTTTTTATTTTTTTACCCTAGATGGATTATAAAAAGGTTGCTTCTGTCTTGCTCATGATACATCGAAGTAGAATCAAGATCTTGAATTTTGTAGGTACTATGAACACTGCTACAGAAAACACATTTTAGGCCGCTAAGTTATTGTACGTAGAGATCATTGAGGACCCATAATTTTTTTCACTCTAGTGTAATATTCTCTGCTTGCGTGTTCCTTTTTACAGGTGCAATCATAAGATTTATTTTCATCCATTCTTAGACACTTGTGCCATTCTTCACCGGTTACTGGAGAAATAGTCTGACACTTGATTGAAATGTTGCTAGATTGGTTCGTAGTTTCTCCTCGTTTTACAATCAAGGACGAAAATTTATCGCAGTTAAGCTTCCTCCATCCCTTTGCTCTTTGAGAATGTTGTAATGAAAACAAGGCTATTCTTCCTTTCAGCGATATTTGTACGCCATAGGGCTGCAGGCAGAATCTTTAGCACACTGGGCAAAATGCTTAGCAGTATTTCATCCGTCTTTATGTTCTGGATTCAAATTCCACCGAGATTCACTTTGTCTTTCATCCTCTCGGGGGTCGATAAAATAAGTACCAGTCGAACACTGACTAGCCTCAGCCCCCCCAATTTCTGGCCTTGTGCCAAAATTTGAAACCGATATTTGTATTCTATAGTTTTAGGTTATCAACAAAGAAGGCATGTATGAAATTGCTTCTTGTGAGCTAACCATAGTCTACAAATTCTTTTATAAGGAGAGTAAAAGACTTATTGCGACTGTAAACAGCATCGCAGAGATACTTCATCCGGGCATATTTCTCTGTGATAGTCTATACTAACAGACAATGCAATAACTTCTTTGTATTTAATCTCAAAATGATGGGCAAATATGAGACCATGTTTTCTGTGGCTTTGATTATTCTCGTTGGAGCATTAGCAGGTCGAAGGACCTCTAGCATCGACGAGTCGGGAATAGAATACGTACAATGTTTTCTTTTAAACCATTCAAACTGCATTCAACTTCCACCTACGCTGTCACACCTATATATATATATATATATATATATATATATATATATATATATATATGTTTGTATCTATGGAAACGTGTGTGTGTGTATTTATGTGTTTTCTTTGAGAGTTATTTAAACTATTTTTTCGCAGAATTCAAGCCAGTTATTGAGATATTTACAAGACTTCATTGTTTGAATCAAATTACTTTTGGGATTTTCGAATGTACAAAGACAAGTTAAGGTAAGCAAATATGTGGGTGTATGTTTGTACACATGTAAATACGTATAGGAATTTGTGAATGTTTGAATATAATTGGCGTACAAATATATATACGAGTGGGTGCTGAAAAGTTCCAGGCTTTGGGTAAAAGAAAATACAGGAGAATCAGTTATGATTTTATTCAACATACTCCCTTCTCAGATTCGCACACTTATTGCAGTGGTCCTTCAGGTTTTCTAAGCCCTGTAAAAGAACTAGAATGGTTGTGTCTTTTCAGCACTCACTCGTATATCTTGTAATCGAGCCATAGTTTTTCAGTTGTACCTAATGTCAGGCGCACGGATCAAAAACCTGAAAATAATGGGTGTTTCCAAGAAAGGAGAAAATTAATTGGCTTGCATCT
>NC_142948.1:31257259-31259759 GCF_046866305.1 Octopus bimaculoides | reverse complement strand
GGACTTAAAATAAATTATATTATCCAATAAGGCGGAGTGTGAAGGTCTCTACTAGGTAATAACAGCCAGATTTTATAACTAAGAGGGTTAAAAAAACCCTTACATGGTAAAAATAGCAGCCAAAACCGTTATAAAGCCATTATATCACTCATATAATTTCTCACGATAAAAACAGTCCTCGAGTAACAAGGCAAATAGAATCCACAACTCGAAAATAATTGGTTAATTCCCTATTGCAATTTCGGCGCTAGGGACCATTTAAAGGACCCATTCGTCTCGTCAGGGGAAATATTCCTATAGATATAAATCAAAACAAGACTTTACCTTGGGGCTAGCATGAATCCCGATCGGCAATAGCAATGTTTTCACCTCTATCTACACAATCAAGCTTTGAATTCAAATGCTATGGACAGTGTTTAAGTAAAAAGACCGCTGATCTCGAGTCACAGTAAAATCACCCAAAAAATGAGTTAGGAAAATATATATAAGTAGAGAGTAATGTAAAAACATTACGAAGGATATATTATAAATAATTAAGATTATTTATGAATATATCAATGGCCATATATATATATATATATATATATATATATATATATATATATATATATATATATATATAGTTATGTGTGTGCGCGTGCGTGTTCTTTAACAGACCTTCTGAGACTGTTGGTGAAGTAAAGAGAGGAAGATGTCTCGACTGTTACAGTAGGAAGTAACACGTCAAGAGGCTTTGTTATTTATTCCCAGGTCTTTGAACCTGGCGTGAATGCATATGAAAGAGAGAACTCCGTCTGAGAACATGAGACATGTTGACACGGACATTTTTGCGCCGATTCGACGCTGACTTATTTTACATCTGCTGTTGGTTTGTTCACATCACCGTAACCCAACGATTCCACGCAAGAGAATGCTAGAATAAGTATCAGACTTAAAAAAAAAACAGATCAAAAACAAATTAGTACTGGGATCGATTTCTTTAACCAGCTCAAAGCTACAGTCACGCACAGCAACCATTGATATGGCCCTTTTGAATATAGTCAATAAACACGATGCCTTTTGTATCCCCAAAAAACTGAGACCATCACCTTCACTGCAGATAAAACAACCTTGGCCTTCTTTGGAGCAGGTGAGAAGAGGTATTTCCACTGCATGGATCGTCTCTTTGTCGCCGACTCAAAGTGATGAACCCAATGACCATCCTGGGTTAGGACACGTTCAAGGAAGCCAAATGGGTCTACCTCAAACAATGTCGGCTTTTCCCTTGATGTGATCAACTTGGTGCACTTTGGATCAGATGTCAAAAGACGTGGCAACCATCGAGCAGAAACTTTCGTCATCTCAAGTTCATTGTGGAAAGTATTCTCAACTCTCTCACCATGTCGTGAACACAATCAATGTTTTCCTTGGTAGTGGCAGTTGCAGGACGTCCAGAAGTCGGTTCATCTTCAAGACTCTTCCTTCTCCTCCTAAATTCATCTGCCCACTTTTGCACCGTTGATAAAGGTGGAACATCATCCCCTAATGTAGCAACCATGTCAGCGTCATTGTCTTTGGGGACTATACCCTTTTTCTGCAGACACTTGATAAATCCACGATGTTAAATTTTGTCAATTTTCAAGAGAAGTTGCAACCAGTTACTTTTGAAGTCTTCCGTAAACAGTCAGATGTCAGTTTACCGGGAAAGAAACAATGTAGTTATTAAGAAGAAGTGTTGAAATTAATGCATGCAAAATTTCACAGCTGTGTTATCACTCCTTCATAGTCAACGTTTAAACTTTTCAGCCCACCCTTGTAAAATCGTCATCCAAGTGAGAATGATGCTAAAGTAATTCGAACCAAGTTTATTACTAGTATTTATTTGTTCAAACACAGGTGAGATGGAAAAGCAATGTAAACAGCGATATGTAAAGGGTTAAAATTAACTATATTGGTATATTTAGTTTTGGTGCTAAAAGGAGTGTACTAGACAAGGTACGCAGTGTCACGACACTTGACAAAACCGGATATATGGCAGTTATTGGCACCTGATAGCGAGGTAATAATTATCACGTTGTTTAAAATCAACAACTCGAATTACCTACATTGCAATTTTTGCCCTATTTTGTTGAAATCTTTCAAACTTTGAACAAAATACCCCTATTTTCTTGCTACATATATGACAAGTCCAAGAAATTTAGAAACAATCAATAAAAATGCATTTAATTTTTGTTTTTATGGGGATACACGGATATTATTTCTTGCTGATCATTAATCCATTCCCTTCCTGGGAGCCCCGTTTGGGGATCTGCTAAAAACGCTCTCACTGTCGGTTGTTCGTTGTATTTAAAGTGAATTGTTTATGTACATTGCATTTGCAGAGATGTGTTTAACAATATTTTGTAGAGTTTGTCATTATTAGCTCTGGCTAATTCTAGAGGAATTTTATGTCATAAATCGCAATTTTTGAACTCGAAAAATATTGTAAACATTCTTGATGCCACATTAGATATCTCTTCTC
>NC_142948.1:31224759-31249759 GCF_046866305.1 Octopus bimaculoides | reverse complement strand
GCGCACCTAACAAAATTTAGATTACAGCATAAGGTTGACGGTCAAGCATTAATCACTAGCGTAACCAATATAGCTTCGGTTACCTGTAATCATTCACTCACTCACTCAATCAATCAATCAGCTTGTCTATCTGGCTGCCTGTTTATCTATCTATCTATCTATCTATCTATCTATCTATCTATCTATCTATCTATCTATATATCTATCTATCTATCTATGAGTGTATGCATACATCTTTTTTCTTATCTTTTTACTTATTTCAGACACTGTACTTACTGTATTGAACTTTTTTGCCGAACCGCTAAGTGACGGGGACATAAACACACCAGCATCGGTTGTCAAGCAAAACTAGGGGGACAAACACAGACACACAAACATACACACACATATATATATATATATACATATATACGACGAGCTTCTTTCAGTTTCTGTCTACCAAATCCACTCACAAGGCTTTGGTCGGCCCGAGGCTATAGTAGAAGACATTTGCCCAAGATGCCACGCAGTGGGACTGAACCCGGAACCATGTGGTTGGTAAGCAAGCGACTACTTGCCACATAGCCACTCCTGCGCCTATATATATATATATATATATATATATATATATATATATATATATATATATATATATATATATATATATATATATATATATATATATATATATATATATATATATATATATATATATATATATATATATATATATATATATATATATATATATATATATATATATATATATATATATATTGTTGAAAAGTATATATGTAAATAATTCAACATCACTCTGTATTGGCTGACAAGAGCAAATGTCACATTTCCCTCTTTAGAATTTATACCAAATAATGATGATGAGCTTTATAATAATCTTTTCTGGCACGCAGGCAGACTCACACATACACACACGTATACTCATAAAATACGCACGCACACAAAGACACACATGACGTCATCATCGTCATTATCGTCATCATCGTTATCATAATCACTGTCAGTCAAAGTAGAGCTGGGTGCAATTTCAATTGAGAACCTGACGTGACAAAATATCTGAACTAAAATATCGGAAGTACTTCTGTTTGCCCCCTACTAATTTTGACACATCGTTTCTGTATTGGCCGCAAAAGGCCAAATCGCTAAAACAAAAAATGTGTCATGCAAACGGATTGCCAAAATCTATAGGGATGAATCTAAGCACACGCACTTTTACACACACATACACACGTTTACACACTTACATGTATGTATATGTTTGGACGTGTGTGTGTGTGTATGTATGGGTGTGTATTTATCATATTGAACGGAATATGGGGCAGGCTTTAAAACAATATACCAAAGGTGGTGAAAAATTCTTACACACGGGGTCAAGAGACCGTTACCTGTGTGAGATTAAGGCACGCCGGTGACTCTGACTATCTTCTACATTGACAACCTTCTGCAAACGAACTCTCCCAAAATATGCCCTAGAGCACTTCCGTGTTTGGTTGGACCTTGATGTTTACTACATCATGGGGGTAGAAGGGACCATCAGCTGTATATAGATTTGTTCTGTTGTTTTCTCCCAACAGTCCGCGAAGTCTGTGTTGGATATAATCTTTCTCCATCTCTTCAATCAGCATAATGTTTCCTCTGTCGTTTTACACTACATTCAGCTTGTCAATTGAAATTTTCGCAACCTGAATTCGAAACCTGTAAGGCTCAGACATTCCATGAGTTTCGGAACTTCTCTTGGGGTTCCCAACTTACTTTTTACTTGCCTTTTTCTTTGGTTATTCTTTTCCTTCTTGTTTTTGACAGTTTCTCACCGTTATCCACTCTATGGATATTACTGCTATTCGTGGCATCTGGCTAGTCATCTGTTGGAGAACGAAGCCTTTCGAAATCTCAATCGTCCTCGGCTCTTGGTATTAGTAGCATATAGGACGAAGCGATTTCATTTCCCCCTCTCTGGCTATTTCCAGCAACAGTGATAGTGAAAGACATGGTCTTCATCTCTGGGGCTCTGATAGTATTGCAGTCACCTCTACTGCTGATACTGAAATGATGAAAGGCAAAACTGACTTCGGTAGAATAATAATAATTCTTTCTACTCTAAGTACAAGGCCTGAAATTTTATGGGAGGGGGCTAGTCGATTACACCGGCCCCCAATGCTTGACTTATACTTATTTATCGACCCTGAAAGGATGAAAGGCACAATTGACCTCAACGGAATTTGAGCACCTAAGCAGCGCGAAGAAATGCTTCTAAGCATTTAGACCGACATGTTAACCGTTCTGACAGCTCACCAACTTTGAAGAATGGATAATAAAAGGAACACTATCAAGAACTAGAAATACTTGCTAGCTATCATTCTCCATCCATTTTCGCCACCGACTTTTGCTGCGATGGTCTTGGGAGTTGAGTGCTTAAGCGCCTCCTCCATAATTTAGTTGGACAGACTTTGAGATCAAATATAACCTTTGCCTACTTTTCTGAATTACTAAACGCTGTATAGAGAGCCTTAACGTGTTGGAAGAGTTTTAAGGAAAATATATATTTCAGTATTTGTCTTTTTTTTTCTCAAAGTCAAAAGTCATACTGATCTTGTCGGAAGTAATTCTGGATTTAATGAAGCTGCTACTAGCATTGTCGCGGTGTGAACTATCCCCTAGGGAAACGGAAGAGGATGTAGATAACGAAACGTATGTGTGTGTGCATGTACGTATGTGAGAGAAGTAGAATATGTGTATGTGTGTGTATATATCTATATGTGAGAGAGAGAGCGGGAGAGAGAGAGAGAGAGAGAGAGAGAGAGAGAGAGAGAAAGAGAGAGAGAGAGAGAGTGTGTGTGTGTGCACCTTTAAATGAGTATATGCTTGTATCTGATCTTTTAGTGTCAGCGTAATTATGCATTTGTGTAGGACTTTATATGTTTGTCTTAGTGTTTAGTATATATGTGTGCATATATAGATGTATGCAGGCACACCAAAAAAATTGGAAGAGTCGTTACTGCGTAGGTTAAAATGCCGTGCGGTTTCTGTTCTTACTCTGTACACAATAAGTTCAAACCCTAGCAACGTCAACTTTGCCTTTAATCTTTTGAGGGTCGATAAACAAAGTACCAGTTGAGGACAATGGAAAGCTAAATTGTTAGAGCGCAAGACAATATACCTAGCTGTGTCTTCAATGTGTTTTGAACTATATTATCCCGTGTATCTTTTCTTCCCGAAGACGGTAACTTGAAGGCCATTTGACTGCTTTTTTAAAAAGTAAGTCTAGCGTCCACATAGACGTTTTCTTTTTGGTTTGTGTGTCTGTGTAAATAAGTATGTCAGTAAATGTATATTTGATGTTCATGTCTGTGGTGAGAATCATGAATCATCTCCCCCAAATTTGTAGCCCTCTGTCTATCTTAGAAGCAATTAATCTGATTACTTATGATAATTTCTTTTATATTCCAATTTTAATTACGATTCGTTTAAAGCGTTTGATTTTCTTTATGTTCATTCGTAAACCGGTTTCTTTAGAAATATCGAATAAATCTATAATTTAAAGTGGAATAAATTATTTTGCTGTGAGAATGAAAAGAAATCTAACGTTTCGCGAAGAATTCATTTCTCCCCGACGAAATGTCTGCTCTAAAGTTTACGCTTCTCTTCTTCATTGTTGTACAGTTTTTGGCATTTCGCAAATTTTCTACTCACTATTTTCTAACGAAAACAATCAGAGGAGTTTTATTTGATTCTACTGCTTCACTGTCATAATTAAAACTGGTACTCCGTCAGTTACTATGATGAGAATTCCAGTTGAACGGATCAATGGATGAGTCTTCTCGTGAAATTAACGTGCAAGTAGTTGAGCAATCCACAAATATGCGTACCCTTAAATTAGTTCTCAGGGAGATTGAGCGTGACACAGAATGTGATAAGGCTGGTCTTGTATTACATGCACAACGTATTTTTATCAGCTGAGTGGACTGGAGCAACGCGAAATAAAGTGTCTCTATACAATTATTATATATATACTACACAACTATTATAACTCAATAATCTAAAAAACTATATATTTAAATATTAAATATCTTTTAAAAACACCAAAACAATAAATTTAACCACTATTAATTACATCATAAAATTTAATAAATTTATTTTATAATCAAAAACAATTAATTTAAAGTTATTTAAGATTAATTATTATTAATGATATTTATATAATCATTTATATAATTAATAATAACCAAAACAACATTTAATCTATATGCTCAAGGACATAAATGTCGTCAGGATTGGATCTCACGATCGTGAGCCGAATACTCTAACCACAAAGCCACGGGCTTGCTTAACTTAACATAGCTGCACTTTGCTTAACTTAACATAACTGTGCTTTGCTTAACTTAACTATGCTTTGCTTAACTATGCTTAACTATGCTTGCCTGCCTGTAATTTAATGCAGCCAAACCAGCGCATAATGGGGAAATACTCTGAAAGTAAGATACCATTGAACTGTGAATACAAACGGAATAAAGTAAGTTTCGCGTCAATCGGACCACGGTTACCCGAAATACGCGATTCTTCTAGGTACCTTCATCAATAGCCAAAACGGCGCAAAATGGGAAAATACTCCGAAAGTAACATAACCCTGAAATGGGAATATATAATACTGTGAAAATTTTTTCCATTAATTCTATGTTTACGTTATATAATGATTCTTTTCGCATTTTTGTAGAAGTATGCACATATTCCATAGATAAATGTTGTTACTTGAGTTCAAGTTTATCTCGGAAGTTCTATTTCTATTAGATGCTGTAAATAATCAATAAAACCTTAAAAATGAACTTGTAAACCAGACCTATGATGACACGAACAAACTGAGATATTTAACTAAATCATCATAAAATTAACTTTCATTTTAATGGAATGTTGAAACCAGCTTCAATATTTTTATAACCTGACCGAGCGGGTCACGGGTAGCATAGTATTTTATTAAAATTAAGCAGGCAGATTTGCCCGTAAAATATTGCTATGAATTCCGCAATTGATGGAAAATTCAAAGAAGTTCACTAGTAAAATAACTTCAGAGGAATAGTCCATCGTAATGTCAGTGTTAGGACATCGAGATGTGAATATCGTTCTCCAGTGATGCGATAGATTTCTTACTTTCGACTTGAAATTCTGTTCATAATTCTGTAATATATTTAGATATAAACAAGAGGAAAGACCACTAAGTGGATCCCTTATATGCTAAAAATAGACGTCAAACTTCCCTACCACGAAATCTATGTTTGATGCCTATTTTCAGCATACAAGGGAGCCACTTAGTGGTCTCTCCTCTTGTTTATATCTAAATATAATTCACGGTCCTCGGCCGTTTTTTAATTATGCTGACCACTGGTTGAAATTAATATTATTTAATAATATTAATTTCTACTCTTATTATTCTATCTTTTACTAATGCTTCAATTAGTGGTTAGGGCGTTACATTCACGATTTTGCGATCGTGATTTCGATTCCCAGACCGGGCACTACGTTGTACTCTTGAGCAAAACATTTATTTCACGTTGCTCCTCTTCACTCGATTGTAAATGAGTGACCCTCCGATCGATTGGACACCGACACTATGAATCACATGCTTCGTGATTGTAATTTCTTGCGGTTATCTCACCTTAACTTTTCTCAACTTATACGCTACCACAACAAAGCACCGAATATGGGCGATGCGATTGTTTAGGCGCATATTTTGAATAAAGGTTTTTTTTCTTAAAGAGACTATGAATTTATGTTAAATTTTTTTGAAATGTCTGATTTTACTTGGGACTGGATCTTGCAATCTACTCGATCGAATAAAGTTAACTTTAACTTTATTCGATCGAGTGGCTATTTGCGACAATCTATAAATCTGTGTATTCCAAGGTTGTTTAAGTAGAATATTCTAAGCAATCTTGTAAATATCGAAATTAAATGGCTTCAAATTTTGGCTCAAGGTTAGTAATTTTAGGAGTGGGTCCTGTTGATTATATCGACCTCATTGCTCAACTGGTGCTTATGTATCAATCCTAAAAGAAAGAAAGGCAGAGTCGACCTTAGCAGAATTTGAACTCAGGATGCAGAAAACCGGAAGAAATATTGCCAAACATTTTATTTGACGTGCTAACGTTTTTGCCAGTTTGTCGCTTTTATTAATTTTCCTGATATATAAAAATAAATGCAATTTTATGATAGATGTGACCGTAGAAAACTAAGTTTTAACATTGTGGAGGTTCTTTTGCTGTTTAGATCATGATTCCGATTGGATTGCTGATCCCTTCGTAGCACTGACAACTCAAGGGCGAATTCAAGGCAGCACAACTTACGAAAATATTTCTCAGTGGCCTCAGATAAGGCCCTTTCTGCTATTGCTGCCATTCAAAGACCTATGACAATTTGCAAGGTATCTGAAAATGTGTGCATGATAATGTGTGTGTGTGTGTGTGAGCTTCTGTGTTTACATATACAACCGCATACGAATCAAGGTAAGTTTGGAAGAGATTTAACAGACGTTAACGTCAGAGAAATTTTACAAACAATAAAAAAGCCAAAGAAAACGAAAATATAAAAGAAAATTTTTTGACCGATGGAAAGACAGTGTTGAAAAAATAAAAAAGCAGCTGACTGGTAATTTGTTAAACTTGTTTGTAATTGTAGCATACATGACGAAAAAGACTGTCTGCTAAAACTCTCTCTGCTTCACTTTGTCTCTCTCTCTCTATATATATATATACATACACACGTATAATTTCAGCGTGGAAGGTGTTTATAAGCCATTTAAAAACACACAAAAACCGTTAGATTCACTTCAACATTTAAATTTAATTTGTCAAAATATTTTCGTCGCTTCGAAACCGCGACCTGTTCACTGACAACATTCCGAGCTGCATGGAATTTTGTCAGCGAACAGGTCGCGGTTTCGAAGCGACGAAAATATTTTGACAAATTAAATTTAAATGTTGAAGTGAATCTAACGGTTTTTGTGTGTTTTTAAATGGCTTTTAAACACCTTCCACGCTGAAATTATACGTGCGTATATATGTATATACACACACACACACACACACACACACACACACACACACACACACACACACACACACATATATGTATGCATATATATATATATATATATATATATATATATATATATATTGCGTTCTATATTCTTGTTTTTATCACCAAACCCATTCGTACACAGAAGTTAGACAGATCAATATATAAAGCATATTAAATACAGGAAATACAAACAATGTATAACTGTATAGATATCATAAGGGCCAACTTACACAGAATAGAAATGACATAGACAATTAAAGGGAATGAGGAAGTGTATTAAAGTATTACATACATGTATATAGAAGACACTTGTCCAAGGTGCCACGCAGTTGGACTGAACCCGGAACCATGCGGTTGGTAAGCAAGCTATTTACCACACAGACAACCCTGCGTCTATACACACACACACACACACATATACACACACAGCAATGAAAAGAAGACATAAAATTCTCAAACACATCTTTAATTATAAATTACAAATGTTTCCGTACCATCTTTCGCAATGCGGTAGTATCTTACATAATCAACGCCTTTAAAATACTCTGCTAACACAGAGCGAGAGCAAAATTTCAAGAAGTAATCATAAATGACCCCAAATGAAACGATGATACAAAAAATCGGTGGGTAACATTTAGATTTATGACTGTTGTTTAGAGCCGACACTCTGGCTTTGACACCCAATTGAAATTTCCAATGAAACTCAACTTCATGACATACTGCTAAAATAACGATTTCCGGAAATTAGAGAGCAAATTGAACAGACAACATTGTGTATTTATATCTTTTTACATACAATACATGTGTATGTATTTGTTAGTATAGATGTATGATGTATGTATGAATGTGTGTGTGTGTATATATATATATATATATATATATATATATATATATATATATATATATATATATGTACGTACGTACGTGCCTATATCTATGTATGTATTTGTGGGTATGCATGGTGTGTGCGTGTACGTTGCATTTTGATGTGCATTGTGTTTTAGTGTGCGTGAGTGTGTATCCTTTCTCCATTATTAACATTGTCAGTTTGACCTTTTGTTAGCACAAAATTCGGTTTCCAGTGTGCAGCACCGCCCAGGATGTCATAAACAAGGATTACGATTTCATGATGATATGAGATACATACTCTAGAAAATCTGGGAACCTTGTGACAATTCTGTTCAACATTTTGTTATAATGATGAGACAGATAATATTATGTCACATTTTAAAACACCTCTCAATTGAACTCTAACCAACAACGAGCCAGCAACGTAGCATCTGCGTGGTCTTCTTGATTTGCTACAAATAGCAGCCAAATCTTATTGAAATTATATAGCCTGAGGTCTAAGATAAAAATACGCAAGACATTAAATAATCCTCTCCTCTCTCTTCTCTTTATCCTCTCTCTTCTCTCTCTCCTCTCTCTCTCTCTCTCTCTCTCTCTCTCTATATATATATATATATATATATATATATATATAGAATATACATACATATATATAATATACATGCATGTATATATATAATATACATGCATGTGATGTATATATATATGTATGATATACATGCAGGTATCTATCTATCTATCTATCTATCTATCTATCTATCTATCTATCTATCTATCTATCTATCTATCTATATAATATAATATAGGATAAAATCTTTATAAGAATTTATCAAGTAGTCAGCGGGAAAAAACCCATAAGGAAAAAAACCCATCGTTTTTTTCTTTAAATATATATAATTTATATAAGGGCATTAACTATATAATAATGCCTAACGCTTAGAGGGACTAAATAAGTCAAAACTACCAAAAAATAAGCAACATATTTCCTCGCTTTCGGTAAATATGTTGCTTATTTTTTGGTAGTTTTGACTTATTTAGTCCCTCTAAGCGTGAGGCATTATTATATAGTAATGCCTTTATATAAATTTCATATATATATATATATATATATATATATATATAATATAAATGCATGTATATATATATATACATATATATATATATACAGCCCACGCATACAAAATAGCAACGCAGTCTTGTAAGTCATTTTTTTGAAGCTCCTGTGTACATCCCATATTTTTTCACATTCGCCAGAGAGTCTGGTTTATCCACTCTACGTATTTCTTTTCAGCTGGTGACGTCATCCGGTTCTCACATCCTATTAAGGTAAATCCACTGTCGCACACATAGACAAATTCTGAAAGGGACATAAATTCAAACACACACACACACACACACACACACACACACACACACACACACACACACACACACACACACACACACACACACACACCATCAACACAAACACGGACACATCCGTAAACTCATACACGCAAGCTAAAAGTATCACAAGCAAGATCTTACAAACGTTTACTTAACGGCCAAAGGTGAATAGCTCATGAAGACAGCACACATAAATTTGCGTAGGGATGTGTACCTCAGCGCCTCAGGGAGTGTGTGTGTGTTTGGGTCTATTTGTGTACGTATGTAAGATATGGTCGTATGGCACACTCACACACATACAATTGCATACATATATCTTGCTCACCGATTTTCTTTCTCCCACACACCCAGCGCCTTCTAATCAGATAGACATTACACACACACACACACACACACACATATATATACGCATGTATATATATGTATACATGGTGTATAAGTGCATGTGTGTATGCATAATGTATATGTGCATATATATATGTATGTGTATATATATATATATATATATATATATGTATGTATATGTGCATGTGTGCATGCATTATGTATGTATATGTATATGTATATATATATATATATATATATATATGCATACATGTGTATAAGTGCGTGTGTTTATGCAGAAGATGAATGTGCACATACACGCACTCACATGTGTATACTTGTGTATATGTTCATGTATGTATGCATAATGTATGTTTATATATATATATATATATATATCTATATATATATATATATATATATATATATGTGTGTATGTATATACATACGAGTCCCTGTCCACATATATACATTTACGTACATCTGTAATGGTGAATGTAACGATATAGACGCAATTATGCCTGCGAGCGGTGAACATTATCTTCAACTATACGTTTAGTGTTTTGTTTAATTTTTTTTTTCTTTACAATGCACAGTTGGACAGAAAGACGGCTAAGTTTGTCTTGTGTACAACATATATACATTTACAGGTATTCTCCTACATGTATATATATATTTGCACAATCACCCACAAGCATGTACACAAATACAAAATATTTCCTCTCTCTCTTTCTGTCTTCTTCTCCCTCCCCCTTTATCTCTCTCTCTCTCTCTCACGCACACACACACTTATGCATGTATATGTATACAGACAGACACACCCGCTAACATTCGAATACACCACATGTACAGACATACACCACATAGACTTTCCTAGTTTTATGCACAATTCTGATAATTGCAGATAGATTTAAATATGGAAATTGTCACAGAAATATTAGCGCAGGCACACACTGACACACACTTATATATTGTATATATGTATGTACATATATATATATATATATATATATATATATATATATATCATATATGTAATATATATAAAAATATATATGTATTATATATATATATATATATATATATATATATATATATATATATATATATATATATATATATATATATATATATTTATACATATATAAATATATCTATGTAATATATATATATATATATATATATATATATATATATATATATATATATAAATATATTCATATAAATATGTATAAATATACATATACGTATGTAATATGTATATATATATATAATTAATGTCTATTACACATATTTTTCGATTATATCGTTTATCTTTCTGTATCTTTTATCGTTTATTTGTTTTAGTCATTAGACTGCGGCCATGCTGGGGCACCGCCTTGCAGAATGTTTAGTCGAATGAATCGATCCCATTCCTTTTTTTCACGCCAATTCATTTTCATATATTCATTTATTTCGAATTATATAGCATGAGTATCTATGTAGTTGCATTTGTGCATTTGTGTGCGTGTTTGTATATCTATCTCTCAGTGGTAAGAAGCTTGCTTCCCACCCACATGATTCCAGGTTCAATCCCACTGTGTGGCACCTTGGGCAAGTGTCTTCTTCTATAGCTTCGGGCCGACCAATTTATAAGTAATAGAATTGATTCCTTGCACATTAAGGATCGTAGAGTGTTTCGCCCCTATTTTGAGTAGGTCTAGTATTCATGTTGATGCCTTCTCACTCACTCTCTCTCACTCTTTCTGACTCGCTCTGTATCCTCTCTTTCTCTGTATATCTCCCCCCCCCCACTCTCTCTCTCGGTGCTTCGATCACCTTATGTCATTAATACTAAATGCAGGTAATTAGTGCTGGTGAGAAACTCCTCTCTGGTATTGATTAGGAACGTTACATTTTTATACAAACTAGTTCAAAGACACACACAGAGACATACATACACACACACACATATATACACGCGCACACACATATACGCACACTCAAAACCAAACATACAAATAAAGCCTGCAAACATCTTGATTCAAGCAAAGAGGACTTGTCAATTTGTTAGTGACCGACTTAAATTCTGCGAAGAAAAACTTTGATACTCTTTAAAAAGACACACGCACTCATATATATATATATTATATATATATATATATATATATATATATATATATATATATATATATATATATATATATATATTATTCAAACGTTTGTACTGTATGTTTCTGTTCATGGATTCATTCCGGATATTATTATTATTATTATTATTATTATTATTATTATTATTATTATTATTATTATTATTATTATTATTGTATGAGGAATATTGAATGTCTTCATGCACTTCCTGTCTGATAAAGAAACTCACACTGCCATGTCCCTAGTGATGGACCTGATTGACGTAGGGGGATCGTTGTCAATCATGGCCCGGATCTCACCAACAAATTCAGGATTTCCTTTCCTAGCAGAACGACCAGACTGAGTTTTCCGAGTTGCCGTACATTCGTAATCACCATTAGATTCATCCAACTCTTCCTGAATCCTCTGCACTGTACTCAGAATGACATCCAAACACTCTGAAATGCTCGTATTGTAGCTTCCGGCACGAATGCCAAGCAGAACAACACATTGCTTCAAAATGTTTGGCAGAGTGAATTGCGTCATGGTGCTGTTTTTCTCACAGACGGTGCCCAACTAACCCTACTATACTGTGTATTCGAGACAAAATAAAAAAAACTAACAATGCACATGCGCGAAATTACACACGCACACACCCTTATTTATACATACACACGACGGGCTTCTTTTTGTTCCCGTCGTGCAAATCCTAGTCACTAGACTTTAGTCAGTCCGCGGCTATTGTAGAAGACATTTGTCCAAGGTGCCACGCATAAGAAATGAATCCGGAACCATTTGCTTAGGAAGTAAACTTCAAACTACACCTTTATATATATATATAATTTAGAGAAAAGAACCAAAGTTCATGAACTCATCCATGAAAATTCACAGTCACATATAGAAAAAATTAATAAGTAAATACGCGATAAATAAGTATGATAAAATACAAAGTAAAAATCATAAAATATGAATTCATGAACTTTGGTTCTTTTCTCTAAATTATATATTTATATATTATATACTGTGAAATTTAATTTTCAATAAATTGAATTTAACTGAGTTTTTACCTGTAAATTTGGATTTTATCCCTAATATTATTATCATTATATATATATATATATATATATATATATATATATATATATATATATATATATATATATATATATATATATATATATATATATATATATATATATATATATATATATATATATATATATATATATATATATATATATATATATATATATATATATGTATATATATATATATATATGTATATATATATATGTATATATATATATATATATGTATGTATATATATGTATATATCTCTTTTACTTGTTTCAGTGATTTGACTGTGGCCATGCTGGAGCACCGCCTTTAGTCGAGAAAATCGCCCCCAGGACTTATTCTTTGTAAGCCTAGTACTTATTCTATCGGTCTCTTTTTGCCGAACCGCTAAGTTACGGGGACATAAACACACCAGCACCGGTTGTCAAGCGATGGTGGTGGTGGTGGGGAAACACAGACGCACAAACACACACACATATATATATACATATATACGACGGGCTTCTTTCAGTTTCCGTCTACCAAATCTACTCACAAGGCTTTGGTCAGCCCGAGGCTATAGTAGAAGACACTTGCCCAAGGTGCCACGCAGTGGGACTGAACCCGGAACCATGTGGTTGGTAAGCAAGCTACTTACCACACAGCCACTCCTATGTATTATACACACACACACACACACACACATACATATATATGTGTGTGTATGTATTTATATGTGTATTTGTAATTGTGTATAAAGGGTGCTGGATTAAACCCTTTGCAGTATTTCGTGAATTTTACATCCCCTTCGTGTTCTGACTTCATATTGCACTGAGGTTGGCTTTGCTTTTTATCCGACGGAGGACGAGAATTCAAAGTAGTAGACAATTAATGGCGGTCTGTATAATTTATAGGCTGCTCCTTCCACCAAAATATGTGGCCTTGACCTTATGCTAGAAAACATCGTTTTTAAAGGGCAATACATTGACACCATCGCCAGATCGTCAAACTAAATATCATGTGATATTTAGCCACATCCTCTTACGTTCTGTGTTCAAATGCCGTTGGTGTCGACTTCACCTTTTATCTTTCCGGGGTCTGATGAAATAAAAAAAAATAGGTCCTTTATATTCAACTCTATCCTTACCACCTCTCGTAAACTATGTGGCCTTTGCCTATTTTAGAAATCAAGGATGCTAGATTGGCAGAATCGTTAGAGCGTCGAACAAACTATTTTGCGGTGTTTCTTCCGGGTCTTTATGTTCTGATTTCAAATTCCGCTGATGTTAACTTTACCCTTCGTCGTATCAGAGTCGATAAAACAGAGCAGTCAAGTAATGAGGTCGATGGCATCAACTGACCTATTTTAAAACCACCGGCCTTGGAGCCAAAATTTGAAACCAAGACGGCGAGTTGGCAGAATCGTTAGCGCGTCAGGCAAGATGCTTAGCAGCATTTCGTCCGTCTTTATTTTCTGAGTTCAAATTCCGCCGAACTTGACTTTTCTGTCATCCTTACGGGGTCGATAAAATGAATAACAGTGAAACACTGGAGTCGATGTAATTGACAAATCTCCTCCCATCAAATTTCGGGTTTTGTGCCTTTAGTCGGAAGGATTATTGTTATGACGGCTGGTTGCCAGAATCGTTAGCACGCCGGGCGAAATGCTAAATATTTTGTGTGCCACTACGTTATGAGTTCAAATTCGCTAAGGTCAACTTTGCCTTTCAACCTTTTGGGGTTGATGCAATAAGTACCAGTGAAACACTGGGTCGATATAATCGACTATCCCCTCCACCAAAATTTCATGCCCACTACCACCACCACCACCACCACCACTACTACTACTACCACCACCACCACCACCACCACCACCACTACTACTAGTACTACTACTACTACTACTACTATCATTAGTAGTAGTAGTCGGATACTGGACGTTGATGATGGTGAATGGGTATTATTTTCTTTAACGAAGCTCATCTTGACCGAAGTGCGACGGAGGGTGGGCATTTTGTATCTGTCATGCTGCCAAGTGGCTATTGTACTGCACAGCGGAACAATGTTGACGGTAGAAAGTCAAGTCACACATCCCGGTAGAGGGTAACAGGAAGACAGGAACAATGATGAAACATGAGCGATTTTGAGTGCCTGAGAAGTTCTTACATGAGAACATTCAAATCGGAGTTATGAAGAATTTCCCTAAGTCTTTAAACCAACAAAGCCCTCAGAGATATTTGACTATTTGGGATACACTCTGTTGATTTGTTTGTGTTGGAGCCGCTAGCCAGAGGATTTGTTCGAGATGTGCCTGAGAAGCACGCAGTTAATTAGCATCCGTACATTGCTGATTTGCAGGCTTTTGCCGAACAGCTGTTAGCAAGAGCTTCACGGACGCCTAAAAACCGATATAACTATAAAGATCGACTTATCGCCTGCCTTTGGGGAAGAAGACTGTGTCATTTTCTTCCTCCGGTTGTCTTTTGCGCGGCGTCTATAGTGTCTGTAGTTGTGAGTTGAACAGGATTGAAATTTCGGAAGATAGTGTTTAATCTCTCAGATCAAGTCCTCACTAACTTCTTTAAAACCCACTTGAAGAGAAAGGGGAGGATAGAAAGGAGTATGCTGCTCTTTTAAAAATAGCTAGCTGAGACCAGAGAAATCAATCGGTGTGGTTAACCCATAAGCATTCATATTTCTTTTTCAAATGTAATGCTTATTTATTCACAGTTTTGAATTAATCATGCATTATTTCACAGCTTTGAGATTTCAATAAAATGATGGTTTATAATTAGAATAACATTGTAGGGTAGGTGTAAGAGGCTAGATCTGACCAGTTTAAACATTCAACAGGTAGAATTTCGGGCCTAATACGGCCGGTATAAATGCTAAATGTTTAAATGAAGCTGCACTAATCATGCGGCTGGATGCTGGCTGCCAAAGCTGAAGGGGAACGAATTTAATTGCTTTTTTTGATTTGTCAGCGAAATCCAGGATCTTGTGTTTGTGGGTACCGCGAATCACTCTATATAATTGCCTCCCCACCACAGTTTTAGGGATCACTCCTAATTGTCATATTGTTACCTTCTGCTGTTACAACTAATTATTGCTATTTATTTATTATTAATATCGTTATTGCTCTTGTTGATCTCACCCATTCAATTCGATGCAAATACTTCCACGGCGTCTTTGTTGCTTTTCTTTTGTATTCAACTTTGTATTGTCCCCAACCGTCTTGGACTCGTATGGCCAATAAAAGAAACCATCATCATCATCATCATCATCATCATCATTATTATTATTATTATTATTAGCATTAACAACTATTTATTAATTCGAATGTGAGTGTTACAGAAGAGTGAATTAACAAGTATACATGAAGGTAAAAGATTCAGGAAAGACCCGTTATAACCCGTTATACAAATTAATATTGTCATTGTAGTAGGTCTGAGTGTTCTGCTCATTTATACATTCTAATGCGTGCGTACCCCCCCCCCCCCCGCCCCTCCACAGACAGACAGACAGACCGACAGACAGACAGACAGACAGACAAACATGCAGACATATACACACATACACATTCACACATATATACGTTGCCGGAAGAGTAAATAAATAAATAAATAAAAAATAATCCTTTTTAACGGTTTAAACACACACACACACACACACACACACACACACACACACACACACACACACACGCACACACACACACACACACACACATATATATGTGTGTTTTTATGTAAGTGTACAAGAATTTTCGGATGTGTGTGTGTGTGTGTGTGTGAGTGTGTATCACTTTATATATATTTCTAAAGGGTTTCTTTCTGTCTATATAACCCGGTGTGTATGTATAGATGAGTATATATATATATATATATATATATATATATAATGTTCTTTTATGTAAAATGCTTCTACACACACACACACACGAACACACACACATGCACATTCGTGCACACACGTGTACATACATACACGCAGATATATGAGTGTGCACCTGTGTGTGTGTATGTGTGTGTGTGTGTGTGTGTGTATGTGTGTGTGTGTGTGTACGTGTGCATCTGTGTAAGGAGGTGATATTTTACTTGATATACGTGTCATCCTCTCAGTCAACTTTTCGTGGAAGTGCGTGCTTACGTACAGGGGTGTCTGTGTAAGTGTGTACGTGTGTATGTGCATATTTATGTATGCATGCATATATATATATATATATCTATCTACGTGTGTCTGCATATGTGCGTATGAGTGTATATGTATATTTGTGAGTGTGCATGCGTGTGTTGTGCGTGTCTCTCGCTGTGACTTCGAGAAAACAAACAAAATTTCAGGTAATTATTTACTTAGGGTGTATATATGTATTAACTTACTTATATACATGCATACATGCATGTATGTATATATATGTATGTATGTATGTGTAGGTGTCTTTTATCTTAGAAAATCCTTGTAAAATGTGTCACACGCACAAACACACACACTCACACACTCACATACACATACTCACAAACATATATGTAGGTGTATGCGTATGCGTGAGCATACATACATACATACATATAAATATATATATATATACATACAAAGCAAGCGAGAGAGAGAGAGAGTGAGAGAGAGGGTGGGAGGGAAGATTAATAGAAAAGTGGGAGGAATGGTCGAAAATTTATAGTTCACTTCTCTATGTATGTTTCTTTTTTTCTCAAAGTGATTTTGTTTTTTTTGAAAATTCTCACATATTGTCCCGTCTTTCATGCCATGTCGCTTTCCCTTCACACACACACACATACACATACACATGCACTAATACTCATCAACATTCAACCTCTTTTTCTTCTACTTCTTCATCTTCCCTCATGCTTTCCTTTGCTCATTCTCTTTGTCCTTTCCTCTCTCCCTTCCTCCCACGCCGTCTCTATATTTCTTTCTCTCCTCTTGCCTTCGCCTAATCCTCTCTCTGTTGCGACCTCGTTCTTTCTTTCTTGGTCTTTATCTTTCTCTTTTGACCACTCTCACTCCAACAATTCTACATGTACACACAGGCACAGACACGCACGCACACTAACACACACAGTTTGTGTGTGGTGCGGTATGGTGTGAGTGTGTGTGTGTAAATGTATATAGGTAAAGGATAGATGTATGCATATATGTATTTCGAGAAAGAGGGTGAGGGTGAGAGAGGGATGGATATATATAAGAGAGACCAGCAACGATGCGATTCCCGCAGTTGCTGGCAGCATCAGACACGTCGTTGACTTTTTCATTCCATTCCAGCTTTTAGGATAAACTCCAGTTTGGATTGCTATCGACTGTACGGTTGGTATTGCAGTTTACCCGGGAACTTCTTACACTGGGTTTATTCAAACAACAGCAACATTAATAACAGGAACAACAACAAACAGCAAAAATGAGTCATAGTGTAAAATCATCCTACAGAAAATCGATAGGGAGTTCCTATCCGGCTGTATCTACCAAAATAATTCGCAAATCTAGGACAATAAGTTCCGGAGGACAACTTGGGTATGGCGGACCCTTACATTTCAAAGACGGCGTCGTTAGTTCGCTTTCTCAAAGAGGGGCCACTGATATCAAATGCACTAGGGAGAAGGAGAAAAAGGAGATGCAAGATTTGAACGAAAGGTTCGCCAACTACATCGAAAAGGTTCGTTTCCTTGAAACTGAAAATAAGGCGTTAAAAGATGCATTGAAAAAACAAAAACGCGACTTTAACATTGAGCCGATGAAGGCTATGTACCAGGTTGAGATCGACGAACTCAAGAAACAACTGCTAACAACCACCGATGAAAATGCAAATCTGAAAGCCCGTATTGCAAATTTAGAAGAGGAAATGGAGACCTTAAATGGCCAGTAAGTACGAATATTTAGCAATATTTCTTTTTTTTTTTGCTTCTGAGCTCACGTTGTCGCTCTCTTCATTTTATGTCAACCTTCCAAAATATCACCCACCTTTCTCGTTTCCTTATTTTGTCACTTTTGGTCAGTTGCGGTCCATTTCTATAACGTTGTTATCCCTTTCATATATTCTATCTCTCGCTCTTCCCACCTACTCTGTCTAAACTTTTACACATTTCCAATTGAAACAATTATATAAAGCTTGTGCTTGGAACCGACAAATTACACGGAACCAGTTTATTAGATGAACATGAAAAAAAAAAAAAAAGAAGCATAAATGCTACTATGATAACGATAGAGCAGTTTATATATGTCATATACAGGTTGAATCTCTTAAACTCAGAAATCTAACCCCAAGAGAAAAGCCTCTATATAAACATGGTATTGCCGGTTCATTTCGCGCGCGCACATACACTCACACGCACACGCACACGCACAAATGTATTGATGCCTTATGGAGTAATACAACTAATAATGCTTCCAAACAAGGCTCTTTGTAGTTTTGTGTAATAGAAAGTCTAAATCAAAAAAAAAAAGGAGTTACCGGACCATAGAATGTCGGATTTAAGAGGTTCAACTTGTTTTGACACACGTCTGTTGCATTGAGAGTTCACTCAGGACTTAAAAATCGTATTTAACAAATATTTAGTATGGAAGAGGAGAACGGTTATAGGTTGTTGAATTTTTTTAGAAAGAACAGCCAAATCTGCGTCAAGTCACACACATCCTGGATAATATACTCTGTGATAAATTGTGTCTGGAAATGAGAGAATCAAGCTTTGAACACCTTTGATTATAGCTCAGCTTGAACAAGGTTGACTTGAGGCAAAACAACAACAACAACAACAATAACTATGTTTTAGTAGGACTGATGTTTTCATCTTGGTTGTTGCATTCACTACACTTCGGCTATTGTACCCTCCAGCCTTCTTCAGGTGTATCTTTTGATTCACCTTATTGCCTTCTCTTCGATTGAACTCGGAATCTCTAGGTGTCTGCACTGTAGTAACTAGCGGCTTTATCCATTGCTCCTCTTCCACCAAATTTCAGGTCTTGTGATTAAAGAAGAAAGAATGTGCGCATTAAGTGTGTGTGTGTGTGTGTTTGTGCTGTCCCCGACAGGTTGACAACCGGTGCTAGTTTGTTTGTATCTCTTTTATTATAGTGGTTCAGATCAATGATAATATAAGTACTACGCTTAAAATAAGTACTGGATTCGATGTAATAGACTAAACTTGTCTAAAAAGCAATGGTCACACTTGAGTAACTAAAGCAAATGTAAAAAAAATTTAAGAATAAAGCCCTGATTTTAAGGAAAAAGTTTATGTAATTAAACCAAGTTCAGTACATGACAAGCACTTTACTTTATCGTCCTCGAATGTCTAAAAGCCACAAGAAAGCATCGCTTTCAAATTCTGCTAATTCCGTTCAATAACAGCCACATCAATAACAACAGCATTTGCTAGGATACTTGGTTCTTCAGCGTCTAATTGTTAACAAAGGAGGTTTCCTCTCTAGGGCGAAGAATTATTAATATTTAAACCTTAATTAGTTGCTGGCATTCTATCAGGTTTCTGGTATCGTCCTTGTTGGGGGTACTGTTCAACATGTATATGGTTCGGTACTTCTGGTGACTCCGTTCCACATACATAACCATCCTAACGAAGATTACTGATGGTTGTGTGGTAAAGTTTACACACTAACATGCTGCGATTACCGGCGCTCTGTAGCTTGGCTATAGTAAAAGTTGGTCGATCGTCCAGCATATTTGAATATAAATTCTGTTGTCTTAAGTTTACTGTGTCTCAATGAAAAGACGCGATACAATGGAAAGGTTCTCAGTTTGAAAAGGGCTGATCAGGATTGGGGTAAATAACAACACCAGCAACTTCGACAAGTGCCCAAGTAAAGTGGTCGTATATTAAGTGCAGAGTTTGGATAAGTTTGCATGTCATGGGGAAGAGAATACTTAAACAGTTCCGGACTGACTACTTGTTCCAGTGTGTGTGTGAGAGAGAGGAGGGAGAGAAAGTAAGCGAGAGAGAGAGAGAGAGGAGGGAGAGAAAGTAAGAGAGAGAGAGGGGGGCGATAAAGAAAGAGAGGGAGAGAGGAGAGAGAAAGAAACAGAGAGAATGAGAGAAAGAGAGGGATGAGAGAAATGGGGGAAAAGAGAGAGATGAGGGATATAAGAGAGATTGGAGAGATGGGAGAAATGAAAATATAGAGAGAGGGATGAGAAATAAAAAGATAGATAAACAGAGAGAGAGAGAGATGAGAAATAAAAAGATAGATAAACAGAGAGATAGAGAGAGTTTAAGAAAGAGAGGGAGAGAGAGAGAGAGGGAGGGATGAGCTTGATGGGAGAAATGAGAGATGAGAGATATAGGAGAGATTAGGAGAGATGGGCGAAATGAGAGGAGAAAAGGGAGGAGAGAGAAAGGTAGAGAGAAAACCAGGTCTTTTCGCTCACAGAAGAAAAGTCAGTTTCCGAAACGTCAGAATATCTTCTTTTCTTCTCTCCATCTTCCCCTCTCCGCCCAGCAAACGGGCGCATACGAACTTGTTCCACAGCATGTGAACTTATATACAGACTTCCTTCTATACACTCATCTAACTAAACAGGCCAAACCTGTGTGGTTTTTTTCAGACTATGTACACAACTGTCTGTGACGGAATGTCATTTGCAAGTTGATTCAGTCAGTTGTAGCTCCACTTATATATATATTTTAACCTCACCCTACCTCCTGCTCTGACTCCCCATTTCCGTCCTTTACCCCACTCTCTTTCGTGACATTCTTCCCGATTTTGCTTTATAAAATTAATGAATGAATAACAGCTTTACAAACATCAGATATGTAACCTCCTCCCTCACCAGTTCAGAGCAGCTTCGTAGCTTACGTGTTATTCTAAATGATCATTCGACCTGCTCGAAATAGCAGCCGGATTTCTTTAAATTCTATTTTTTATAGTCTTAGTAATAATCTTTTCTACTATGGACATACGGCCGAAATAGTTTAGGGGAGGGTAGTTAATCAATCTTATCAAGCCACAATGCACAACCGGTACTTATTTCATCGACCCCGAATGGATGAAAGGTAAAGCCGACCTCGGCCGAATTTGAATTCAGAGCGTAAAGACGGACGAAATGGCAGTTTATCCGGTGTTCTACCAATTCAACCAGCTCGCCGAATTAATAATAATTCAGGATATAAAGACGGACGAAATGCCGCTAAGCATTTTGTCCGGTGTTCTAACAATTCAGCCAGCTCACCGCCTTAATGATAATATCCTTATAATCTCTGACTTGCCCGAGTGAAAAGACTTTCTCCAATCCCTGGTTTTACTTTTCTGCTCGGTAAATCTTACAAGTTTATTTCTCATTTTGTATCTTGTGCATGTTACTCAATGCATGCGTTTTAGTCTAGAGCATTCTTTTTATTTGCGTAAGCTATCTTTATAATGTATAGTGTATGCGTAGTATTAAAATTGTTTGAAAGCAGAGATCCAAATGACAAACATTCGCGGCCATGCTTATAAAATCAAAAAAACAACACAGCGCCCATGACTCCCGGAAACATTTTTTCACGCTCAGAATTGCTGAAGCTTGGAATAAACTACCAGCATCAGCTGTCGAGACTCAACATCCTTCAAAACTTCCATGCTTCCTGAAATCCGTCAACATTACACCTGATGGCCTGTTTTTCTTTGTTTTTAGTTGTAGTGCACCTGAGCACTGTATATAACAATTTCCATCTTTATCATCTGCGCAGGCAGCACACTTTGCCACGAAAGGATTGCAAATGCATCGGTGTGATTGTATTTAAAGAATAAACTGGTATTTTCTGTCTTTCCCTCAAAACTCACTGTACGACTGTGTGTCGTACAGAATACAGTGATAGGAAACTAACCTTTTTTTTTTATTTAAAGGTGAAATTTGGTTACCTTTTCTAGGAGATCGGGCAAACTAGTTGAAGCTACAGCGTCGCATCATTATTGACTGCTACCTACTCTGGTAATCATTATAAGACTATGATTTAAGACTGATTTAAATATGTATATTTTGTGTGTGTATGTATGCTTATATATATACACACACACACACACACACACACACACACACACATATATATATATATATATATATATATATATATATATATATATACACATGCATACAAACATGCATAATGGAGACACCTTCTTAAATGGAAATCTTATTATTTAATATGTAGCTTAAGGCAGCGAGTAGACAGAATCGGTTGCGCGCCGGGTAAAATACTTAGCGGCTTTCGTCTGTCTTTACATTCTGAGTTCAAATTCGAGGTCGACTTAGCTTTCATCCTTTCGAGGCCGATAAAATAAGAGCCAATCCAGTCCTGGGGTGGATATGAATAACCTGCCCCCATCTCCTAAGATTACTGACCTCGAGCCAAATTTTGAAACCATTAGTTAATATGGGGTTGGCCCACCTTCAATCACTGCTTTAATACATCGAGGAATTGACTCGTACAGGCTCTGAGCAGTTGCTGGGTGAATTATGAGCCATTCTTCAGCTCTTTCAGTAACTATGGCGGAGGGAAGCAGTTCTTCGCTTGTTACTCCGAAATACGCCATAAACTTTCGATCATATTGAGATCTGGTAATTGGGGTGACAATTCAAGCGGTCCTACTTCATGTTTTTGCTCTTCATACCAATTTTAAATAGCATAAGCTGTGTGAATAGGCACATTATCGTTCTAGAATATTGCGTTATAATCAGGGAACAATATTTGTACTAAAGCATAGACACGATCAGCCAAATTACTCAGATAATCGTAGGAGTTAACTAAAGGATTAAGAGGATTCCAAGGCATCATTGTCCAAATCGTCATAGAGCTACTCCATGCTTCACTGTAAGGGATAAACAATCTGGGCTGAAGGCTTCTTTGGATTGTTTCCCGACACAAACTCTTCGGAGCGGAAAAATAAAAGGGTGAATGATGACTCACCAGAGAAAATACATTGTTTCTTTGAGTCATTGACCACTTTTGATAGATTAGACACCATTTTTTTTTTTACCATTTATCAATTGTCTGTCAGTGAAAGATTTTTGCTCTCCTTCGAATATTTTACACTTTCTTTTTCATATCTACAAAGTAGCTCTAGTAGGCTATTTTGTTCTATACTTTTAGGCAGAAGAAACGGTGTGAGTTTTAACGTAGGGTATGTGATACAAGGGGAGTTTTATTTTGGATACATATATAATACGTATATGTACACATATCATCCTCATTGTTACATACTAGTCTCAGGTCAGCTATGATAGATCAGACATGATCAAATGTTTCCAATCTTACCCATTGCGTCTTGTATTTTGTTCTTGCATATCAATGACTATCTTCGCATAATCTAGTCTTTTCTCAAAACGGTAGAGACGGAGTAACTTTAGGAAGGTTTATCTTCTAGTTCATATTTGTTTCGAGTCAGTGGACTAGAGCCAAGTTGGGTCCCCGTCATGAAAGGTTTAGTCGAACAAATCTCCTCAAGTACTTAATTTTTAAGTCTGGCTCTTATTCTAACAGCCTCTTTCGATGAACCAATAAGTGACGGGGAGGTAAACAAACCAACACCAGTTTTCAAACGCTGAGTATGAGGTACGAAACACAAGCTCAAAGACACACATACGTCGGGCTCACACCCACATTGTAGTGAGTTCGATTCCTGGATCGGCCTGTGTGTTGTGTTCTTCAGCGAAACACTATTTCCCGTTACTCCAGTTCACATAACCGTAGAAATGGGTTGCGACGTCACTGGTGCTAAGCTGTATGTGTGTGTGTGTGTGTGTGTGTGTGTGTGTGTGTGTGTGTGTGTGTGTGTGTGTGTGTGTGTGTGTGTATAACCTTATAATAAACAGCAAAACCTTGTAAATACACATACCCAGGGTTTCTTGGCCGAAATAGTAATTTATTCCGATATTTATCAAGCTGAAAACAAAACCGTTTGGCAGATAATGTTTAAAAAAGAGACGGTCTTGTTTTCAGCTTGAAAACTTGTTGAATAAATTATCATTTCAACAAGGAAATCCCGAGTAACTGTATTTACAAGATTTGCGTTTATTTTTTGTTTATTATAAGATTATTTCTACTCTCGTAGCTGATCGACTGCTTTTCTACTTGGTGAAGCATTACTACATTATATATATACATATATATACATACATACATATATATATATATATATATATATATATATATATATATATATATATATATATATATATATATATATATATATATATATACACACACATACC
>NC_142948.1:31132259-31219759 GCF_046866305.1 Octopus bimaculoides | reverse complement strand
ATCTAAGTAAATAAATACAAGACAAAGTACTGGACTTTCTTCATTATGTCATTCTCACTTGAATGTCTGTCTGTCTGTCTGTCTGTCTGTCTGTCTGTCTGTCTGTCTATCTGTTAATCTAGCTTGCAGCTTAACTTTACTGTATACCGCTTTTTAATTATCTTCCCAATGCTTTCTGAATGGAATGTGTTAACATTTAAGCTTGTTTTCGTTATGTCTGTATGTAATTTATTCTCAAAACATTACATGAAGTTGACGACTTTGTCAAAGTGTATTTTTTTGACTTTCATTTATTCAAAACTACATTTTCTTGTTTTATTTATTATCATTGAAGGAAATCAAAGAATACAAAGCCTTGTTGGCAAAGGATAATAGCTTCCCTGATATGCGTGAATACTGGACATCTGAAATGGGATCATGTATAAAAGAAATCAGTCAAGAATACGAAAGTCAACTGGAGGCTTTGGCTGCTAGCTTGGAAGCAAGATACGAGTCCCAGGTATGTAAAAAAAATTGATATGATCATCGGGCGATAGATTGGTAGAACTAGTAGACCGTATGAAAAAAAGGATTCTTACAGAGTTTAATCAGCTCATAAGTATCAAAACCATTAAGTTCAACATCGCTTTTGATATTTTCAAGGCGTTTAAAACAGCGTGCCGGTAATTGTAGTGGAGGTTTAATAATTCGGTTACAGTGGTGGCTCGTGTATAGCCACTGTGGAACTGCAGCACCCCCTATTTCCACTATTATCGATAACATTCAATATAATGACTCCTTTTTTCTTTAATTCTGAATGCGCATAAAAACTTATATTGTATTACGGATTTGATCTAAAGTCTTTAAAGATGAATGATTTTTCTTTGAGTTTTCTTTAAATTCTTGAGAGAGTTCAAGCCAGTTGCTAACAAAGTGACAATACTTTTTGAGTTAAGAGAGTTCCCGGTGTTTGTAAATACGTGGTCGATGTGCTGCTTTGGTTGAGCTGTAGATGCATACACCCAACCTTATGCGTGTATTCACATAATAATCTCAGAGGGAGAATTGTTGGAATGTATTACAAATCTTCAATATGCCACTAATAGATTTGAATTTGGAGGACCTACAGCAGTTACTTTTGCTGTATGTATGTATGTATGTATGTAAATATCTGGAGGCAGCATGGGTGAATGCCTAAAAGGCTTGCATCACAATTTTGAGGTCTCATTTTCGAGCTCACTGCGTAGCATATCGACCCCAGCCTTACTAGATAAATTGGGTGGACGGAATCTGTGTTGAAGTTTGTTGGATGGATTGTATCTGTAAATTGAAGACTCAACCGCCACTTACATGCCGATTCTGCTTCAAGATTACATTAGGAGCATAAGTATCTATGGAACTGGTAGTTCAGTTGACCAAGCATCAATCGAACCAATGGAGAGTCAAGTTATCGAACCCAAATTACTCTATCCTGTGTCCGGGACTATATCAATAGCGTGGAGACGGGAAACTTGCAACAGTCCGTTTTGCATAGAAAAATGTCTTAAACGATAATTTCCAGAAAAAATTTCGCGACTGACTCGAAGCCCCGCCTCGATATAGCACCAATTGCTTGATCTGCTAAGACTAAAAATAACAATCAACTTTCTCTGTCTCCTGTCATATTCTGAAGCTTTAAAAAACATAGATAAAGTAAATCTAGGTACACTATACATGCTAGGAAAACAGACTGGATGATCATGACTGGAATACCTTCGATTGTAGATCTACTCAGTTAGGGCTGTTCTGGGCCTAACTGTTACAACAACTAGAACGACAACAGTACACGCACGATAATATTTACAATAAATTTACTATAAATTTTGCCACCTTTCATTCATTTCGAAGCTTGTGTTTTAATTTTTCTTTCCAATAGATCAGTGAAATACGCATGGGTACTTCCAAAGGAGCTGTTGAATTGACACAATTGACCGACGAGAACAAGAGATTGCGTAGTCAAAAGATCGATCTTGAAGACAGAATACGTGATCTTGAAGCACAGGTAAGAGACCAGACATAATGAAACTCCACTCTCTGTTTATCCATTTAATAACTGCATGGGACACTCAGTTCTTAATAATCGTCTCCTTCAGAATGGGGAGTATACAGTAACTATCAAACTTAACTATTCGTTTGATTGTTACACGCAAGCTCGATAATCTAGTTCAGCGGCTCCCAACACAGCTCACGAACCATCAGTATTGTCCTTCTGGACACTGTAGGTATAATTATTCAGTTATATATCTTTCATTTGTGAGATGAACTAAAATATATGCGTTGTTAGTTAACAAAATTAGCTCATTGAGTAGACAGACCTTTTAAAAACCTGTTGGGTGGCATTGGAAAGTTATTTAAATAAACGAATCTGTTATAGTGAAAAGGTTGGTAATTACTGATCTAGTTATCACATAATTGTGCCTGCAGCAGTTTAAGGCTATATTGAATAACATGGGAACTATAACAATATTGACCTCGTTGTCATGTATCGTGCTTTTTGCAGCGCTTGTTCTCCCATCAGATAGAGCCAAGGTTCTCATTTGTCCTTTGACAGGTTTCGATTTTAGTCCTGCTGAATGTCTAGACACTCTCCATAAAAGAGTAGTAATATAGGAAATGATAATTAACTACCTATATGTTCTTTTAATTGATAAGCTAACGAAAGGTTTCCTTTATTCTTCCAAAATATAAAGCAGTCATACCTTTCTTGCATTGGTACAAAAACAGTTTTTGTTTCTCAGATTTATCACTGAGGAGACCCAGACTTTGTGTCTTGTGGGCTTAGTTTAAGGTGATGTGCAACTATCCATCTTTGAGGATGAAAAGATGTTGTAGTATCAATAGAAAATGAAGAGTGAAGAGATAGTACATCTATAGACCAAAGATTGCAGTGTGTTGCCGAATAAATCTTTAGCTTGCAGCCGCAAAACGTCCTGTTCAATGTAAATTATAATGTTTCTGCGGGCGAAGCAGCAGAGCAGTCTAAGAAGTGGGCGCAACATACTCTCCCATCTGTTAGTAAAGCAATTCTGTAATGTTCTTATTTCATTTATAGCTTGCTCAACTGACTGGCCAATTAAGATCAGTAACAATGGAGTTGGAAACTACTATTAATGACTTAGAACACGAAAAGGAGTCACACAGGGCCGACGTCGAAAGACTTCAACTTGATTTAGAAGCAATGATGAAGGAACTGCGAGATCTGATGGATGCCAAACTGTCGATGGAACTCGAGATTGCTGCTTATCGTAAACTGTTGGAGGGTGAAGAACACAGGTAAATACTGAAATTTATCCAGACCCTTAATTTTTTATAGTTCGGGTAAATACCCTCGCGCAAATCACAGCAACTTATTCATTTTTAATTGCCAACTTTTGAAAAAATTTGAACGTATGCTCATGGCCACAATGATATATATATATATATATATATATATATATATATATATATGTATATATGTGTGTGTGTGTGTGTGTGTGTGTGTGTGTGTGTGTGTGTATCTCTGTAGGTGTGTCTCTGTGTTTGTCCCCTACCACTGTTTGACAAATAGTTTTGATGTGTTTATGTCCTCCTAACGAAGCGGTTTGGCAAAAAAGGCCGATTAAATAAGAACCAGGCTTCAAAAAATAAGCTCTAGGGTCGATTTGTTCAAATAAAATTCTTCAAAACTGTACACCATCATGGGCACAGTGAAATGACTGAAAGAATTAAAAGATAATATATACATATATATATATATATATATATATATATATATATATATATATATATATATATATATATATATATATATATGTATGTATGTATAGTTGTGTAAAGCTACATTCTTTAAACTTATACCGGACAATGCTTCACAAAAACACAAGTATATATATATATATATATATATATATATATATATATATACATACATATATGTGTGAGTGTGTGTGTAGAGAGAGACAGAAAGAGAGAGAGAGAGTTTCTATGTTGTTGTTTGCTCTGCTAGAAATAGTAGCCAAATCCTCCTCATTATGTTAAAATGGAAGGACAAATTACACAATATAATTCTAGATAACAGGTGGGCTGGTCACGCCGCCTTTCTTCCCCTCCTCCTCCTAATTCTCCTCCTCTTACTCTTCTTCATCTTTTTCTTCTTTATTTCTTTCACCACCACCACCACCACAAAAAAAAAATGGGGGCGGGAATTAATAACGATTGGAACAATTTTGATTTCAAGCTTGCTCAATCGAAGCTGTATATTTCTTTACTTTTCAATTCTTTTGTGTTACAGGATAAGTCTTACCAGCATGGTTAGCGCAGTCGGAGGATACCAGACCGCTTCGGAGGAAGCACTTTCTAGTGCTATTATGCAAAGGTCAACGGGATTCAAGTCATCCATGTCAGCAGAAGGCAGTAAGTAAATTTATGTAATATTGCTTTTTCATAGAGGACGTATGGCCTAGTGGTCAGGGTATAACACTCACGATGTTAAGTTCAATTCCAGGACTGGGCGGTGCGTTCTGCTCTCACGCAAAACACTTCATCTCACGTTGCTCAGCAGTGACTTCGACAGCTGACGTGCAGTAAATAGTGCGTCTGTACATGATATTTAGAATTGATGGAGAGAGTGAGTTAATGTGCAACGCAAGCAATCGATCACTGCATGAAATTGCTGAACCGTCTTCGATACAAGAAACTACCGTTATTATAATAGATTGTACAATAGATTGTACAGGCGCAAGAGTGGCTGCGTGGTAAGTAGCTTGCTTACCAACAACATGGTTCCGGGTTCAGTCCCACTGCGTGGCACCTTGGGCAAGTGTCTTCTACTATAGCCTCGGGCAGACCAAAGGCTTGTGAGTGGATTTGGTAGACGGAAACTGAAAGAAGCCCGTCGTATATATATATATATATATATATATGTGTGTGTGTGTGTGTGTGTGTGTGTGTGTATGTGTGTTTGTCCATCCACCATCGCTTGACAACCGATACTGGTGTGTTTACGTCCCCGTAACTTAGCGGTTCGGCAAAAAGAGAGCAATAGAATAAGTCCTGGTGTCGATCGATTTTCTCGACTAAAGGCGGTGCTCCAGCATGGCCGCAGTCAAATGACTGAAACAAGTAAAAGAGTAAAAGGGAGAGAGAGAGTATACAGAGATACATAGCTGTGTGGTCAAGAGGCTCATTTTGCAACCACTTGGTTTTGGGCTCAGACTTACTATGGGCTAGCTTGGGCAAGTGTCTTCTACAATAGCCACAGACAGATTTGTGAATTTGGTAGACGGAAACTGCATGGAAGTCTGTAGTGTGAGTGAGTATATGTTATGTATGTGTGTGTATGGGTTTGTTTGTATGTGTTTGTCTCTTCTGCTATGTGACGACTGCTGTTGGTTTATTCACGTCTACGTAACTTATCGTGGAGGCGCAATGGCCCAGTGGTTAGGGCAGCGGAATCGCGATCATAGGATCGCAGTTTCGATTCCCAGACCGGGCGTTGTGAGTGTTTATTGAGCGAAAACACCTAATGCTCCACGAGGCTCCGGCAGGGGATGGTGGCGAACCCTGCTGTACTCTTTCACCACAACTTTCTCTCACTCATACTTCCTGTTTCTGTTGTGCCTGTAATTCAAAGGGTCAACCTTGCCACACTGTGTCACGCTGAATATCCCCGAGAAGTACATTAAGGGTACACGTGTCTGTGGAGTGCTCAGCCACTCGTACGTTAATTTCACGAGCAGGCTGTTCCGTTGATCGAATCAACTAGAACCCTCGACGTCGTAAGTGACGGAGTGCCAACAACAACAACGTAACTTATATCGCTTCGTTGAAAGACCCTTGACAGAAAAAGTAAGTATTCTCTCTGTATCACTGTATCACTGATTTTTTATCTTTCTCACTGTCTTTGACGTCTTTCGTTTGCAGCTATTGCTAGCATGGGTGCAGGTCATGTAACAATTCACCGGTCGTCGTCAGGCCCAGTTGCCATTGTTGAGATCGAGACAAATGGACAATACATTTCATTGGAAGAGACAGGTGCTCGAAAAATAGGAAGGGTAAGTTAGTTAATGCTTCGTTTCGCTAGTTTTAATTTTCATTTCGTTTCGTGTACAATTCAGTATATGTTACATTTACTAAAATTACAGATTTTCTATGCTGTCAGCTTGACGTTTTGAAAATTTATCAGATATATCTCTTGTAACAATTTTCTGTACTATATATATATATATATATATATATATATATATATATATATATATATACTATATTATATTATATTATAATATTCTGAATCTTCAGATTTTTCAATATGCTAGGCCACTCGTTTTAAAGTGATATCAAATTAATATTCAATTTTTCACCCTTATTATTTAAATTCATATATATATATATATATATATATATATATATATATATATATAACTTCTAAATGCGGGATAACGACAAAGTGTCTACCCTGTCACTAAATTTGCTAGAAATAATTACAAAATAAGGTTTTGATATAGATTAGCTTTGAAAACCTCAAAGTAGTTTCCAAACATACAGGAAAAAACTAATTTTCTTTTAGATTTTTAAGAAGACAAAAGAAAAAAAACCTTACCCCACCCCCCAAGCCTAAAATTCAGAACAAAATATCAACAAAGCAGCAACGACTATCTCATTAAACGAGTGTTTTTGGTTAATACTACTACTTGTTTAGTTGTATATTGTGTATTGGATTACGTATTCAGTTCTACCAAGGCATAAAATTAACAGAAAAGAGTTTGTTGTTTGTTACGAAAATTGAGTTTCTTTGTTCGGTGGGGAAGTTTCTTTAAATAAAAGGTGTCCTTGGCAGCGAAGAGGTAAGGGATCATTATTCTATGTGATCACTAGAAATAACAGCCGTATCTTCCTCAACTTTCATCCTAACGTCTTAAAAATGGTGAGCGTGCATTAGATAATGCAGTTCAAAATACACGTAAACATCGCTGGATGTTCGTCGCTGGAATGCCTTTGACCTGTTCGATCTGGGTTGAAAATAAAAAGGAAGGTTACATTGGCGAATGTAGCCTGGAATAGACAATGATTGAAAAAAAAATGCCGGATGGTCGTTACTGGAACGCCTGTGATAATTGAATAGTTCGGGCAAGATAGACTTGAAGATAGGTAATAACAACAGAATGGAATTGTATTGACTACATGACTCCATTGTAACAATGGTTCTTGCATGCATATTTAAAAAGTCAAAAGAATTATTACATTATAATTTATTGAGCTAATTTATTTTCTCTTTGTCTTTTTTATCATTATTTTATTCATCTCGGGTGACCACAACAGCCAACAAACCTAAAAGGCTGGACTCTTGAGCGCAAACTGGATCAAAGCGGCAAAATATACAGCCATAAATTTACGGACGACGTCCTTTTCACGGGCAAGATCCCAATTAGGGTAAGATATTTTTGCACAGATAAACCAAACATATCTTTATAATTAATACTTATTTATTTTGTGCAAGGATTGCCATGAAAGCTGAGGAAAAAACAAGTACAAACACAAGAAGCTTTACCTTTTTAGGATTATATTTCCCATGAAATATACTGGCAATGTGTTTTAATTAGTTTTGAAAATAGCCATGAATTTGGGTGATTTAGTAAAATAATTGCCATTTCATTATTAAGCAAGTGTTTCTAAAAAATATTCTTAACTAAGATTATCGAAATGTTTTAATTTAAAAGCAAATGTAACTTAATTCATCTCGAAATTAATCAAGAACTTTTCCATTATTATAATGGTGTTTGGAACATAACAGATTAAAATACATATATAAATAGATACACAAATACGTATATGTGCGTGTGTGTATGTATGCGTGTGTGCGCATATATATATACATATATATATATCATGGCCATATGACTTAATCTATGACGTTTCATATTTCTCCCTTCCTTGGAATACAGAAGTATTCTTGCTAAGTAGAAAGAAGAAAAATGAAATGAAGCAAAACAAAACTAAATATAAAGAATATATACCCCATACATATCATATTTTCAGGTATGGGGCTCGAATTACGGCTCAAGTGCTTCCAAGAACGACATTGTTAGCCACGTTAACGACTGGGGAAGTGCTACCGCTGTTTCCAAGACTGTTCTCAGAGACGAAAACAATGTGGTAAGGTCATCAAATCATTTTTTAAAACCTTTAATCAATTTGCTATGGATCTTCGTCGGTTTCGACTTTGTGTATTGCACTGTGCAATGAACTACACTACCAATGCTAAAATGATACTTATTTTATCGACCCCGAGAGGATGAAAACCAAAGCTATCCTCGGCGGAATTTGAACTCAGAGATGGACGAAGTGCCGCTAAATGTTTTACCCGGCGTGCTAACGATTCTGCCAGCTCGCCACCATTTAACACTATATATATTGGATATAATTCCTTGCGGTATTAGTTCTGTCTGTCTGAGCTCTGAGATCGAATCCTGTGCGAGTCAACTTCGTCTTCTACCATTTCAGGGCCAACAAATAAATTAGTTGATCAGTACCGAGATCGATTGGTTCCCTCTCACTCTGTGTGTCTGTCTGACAGTCTGTCTGTCTGACAGTCTGTCTGTCTGACAGTCTGTCTGTCTGACAGTCTGTCTGTCTGACAGTCTGTCTGTCTGTCAGCTTCTATCTCCGTGCCTCTGTCTTTTTTCTCTCTCTCGCTCTTGATTATAATCGAATTCCTAAAACTCAGCCTTGTCGCTTTGTGCGAAGCTGATTCGACATTGAAGCTCAGTTAAGGTAAACGTGTTCGTGGAGAAAAACTCAGCCGTTTTCACGCCAATTACTTTAATAGTGATGCAGTGTTACTCGTACAATCATATACAACTGCGCATTCATAGTCAATCAACATCTCCAAAAGATATTTTTTTCTTTCATTTTAACAGTAACAATAAAAAATTAAATTCTATTTTTGTGGTCTACTCTGAAATAATGTATTTTTGTTATTAATATTTTACAGGAGAAAGCCATCTTTAATGTCAAGGGCACCTAATCGGAAAACTAGAAGACAGGGCTGCGGATGAAGATCTTTGATTTTTACAATTAGTGTTTCTGAATGCTTTGGATTATGAACGATCTGCAAGTGGCATTAAGCTTCAAACGCCAATCCTACACATTTTTCAATTGCTAAAGATAATGATGTGGTTGTTATTGTTTTATATTCCTTAACTAAAATAATGGATGGGAAAAATATAAGAACGCAACTCAACAAAAACTTTAACAGAATCATCACTTTTTCTCCTTCTGACGCTACATTAAAAACAAAGTACGCTTTACTAACACACACAAACACATACACGCACACACACATACACAAACACAATATATGTATATGTATGTATATGTATATATATATATATATATATATATATATATATATATATATATATATATATATATATAGTGCAAATATGTGTATATATATATATATATATATATATATATATATATATATATACACACATATATATATATGCATTCATACATACTCCACATCTTATTGTCATATAACTATAGAGTATCGGTAATCAATGCCAGGGTTCAAACTAATTTCGTAGTTATACATTTTCGGTCTGTATAGGTAGAAACCTAATTGCCTGTACTTTACGACTGAGGATGGCGTGTCAACAAACAAACCACACTACTTAATTTCAAAGTAGATTATAATATTTTCTTAAACTGCTATTCGATAATTAACTGTTATGTTTTTAGGTTTTAAGTACGGAAGCACTATTTAAGATGCTGTCTAACAGCATAGTTGTTACATTGCTCCAAATTATGTTCTCTTCATCGTTTTCTATCAGCCAATACACACTTGTTCTTTTCGTAAGTGTTTCTTGATATGCTCTATGACAACAAAAAGGCAATAAAATTTTTTTAAATTTTATTTTCGTGTCTTTATTTCTATGTAATTATTTTGTTTTTACTTCGTATTTGGATTTTCCTTCACGAATTTCCACGTTATTTCCGGTATATTACAGCAGAAACTGCTGCAGAAGAAATCAAAATAGAAGAATCATTTAGATGCAAAAATTCTTTTGTTGATATCACAAATTATTCACTTCTACCAACAAATTTACTTTTGTGAGCTGTGCTTGTTTGCAATATACAACAGATACATGTCCTTAAAATTGGACTTTACTGTCTTGAGAAGGATATATTGGACAATGAAGCCTCTGGTATACAAAAGTATTGGACGGACATGGCTAGAAATCTTATCATCATAGGCCTGCTCGATGTAGACTGACCCCTTGCAAGACAACAACAAGAACAACAACAACAACGTTTACACTAAAGTTTTGATCGAGCGTCTTCTGAAAAATCAAAAGGAAATTTTGATGACTATCATGTATGGGTAAGGATTTGATTGTGTTGTTAAGATGTTTGCTTTGCAACCATCTGGATTTAAGCTTGATACCACTGAGTGTGGTAATAACTTCGAGCTGACCAAATACGTCTTAGTGAAATTTTCTTGACGGAATCTCCTTCAGTTTTTACTCAAAGTCAAAAAGAAAGGAAGGACAGAATTATAATGTGATCTTAAGTACAGTGTGTTTGCAAGAGAAAAAAAAAAAAGAAACAAGAAGAATCATGAAGAAGAATGCTTTTTGATACTGATCACAGATCTGATTGCTTAGAGATGAACTGGGGTGTAAAGATAAAGGAGAAGAACAGTAACAGCAAAAATAAAAGGTACTTATCGAAATATCTCTTGGCGGAAGTACGTAGAACTAAAACAGCTTAAATCATTGTTTCCCAGATTTTACGCTTCATATCTTTGTATCCTCTAATCTACGCAAAATGTATTAAGATTATCTAATGCAAGCCATCGAAGGACCTCTACACGGTGAGCAAAGCTGTTGAAAATAGCAACCAAATCTCTCTCAAATCACACATGACTTACCATCGTAAAAGAAGGTAAGGTAATGTTGGGAAATGAAGACAATAGGGGTGATTTGAGTGAAATTTTGCCATATTTTCCATCAGGTTTAAAGGATCCAATAAAGGGTCTCTCGATATGTAATACAGTAGGAAATTTAAAATCTGTTAATCTTCGAAGTCTCAGGTCCCTAGTTTATTTGGAAGATATAACAAAAGAATCTTAGAATAGCTAGTCCCAGGATAGTGTTCGCCAATACAGTTCTGAGATAAAGTGTGTAGATTATCCAGTTTAACCCCATCATCTCTCCCTTAGATACCTTTAGCTGAGTACACTCTACTGCAAAGATTTAGATTTTCAGTGTGAGCATAACTTTTTCCTTCTCACCAGTCTCGGAAGCCCTTAGAAGGGACAAAAGTAGTACCTTGTCTCTGCTGATTGGGATATTTAAAACAAAATGGAGTGAGTAATGTTATCTGCATAGTAGTATATGTAGTTTTGGTAACATCGAGATGGTGCCTATTGTAAAGAAATGCCAAATAATTATTAAAGCCTAAAGTAAACAAGACTGGATGGATAGAGATCGGGAAAAGACTCCTCTTAAAACCGCAGGTAACAGAGCAATTTGACAAGATTTGTTCGATCTAATAATAAAAAAAAAAGGTGGAGCTTATTTACTATAATAGTTACTTCTACATTCCATATGAAGCGAAATGAAAAACACGCATGGGATCCGTGAATAAGAAGATTTACTAGAAGGCTCTCTTGTATCGAACTAATCCAAGGTAAAAACAAGAAGATTCGCTTGGGGTTTCTCGCATCAGACGAAAAGAATGGGAACTCCAAAGAAATGGAAAAAGAACTTTATTATTTCTTTATCTGCTCAGAAGTCGAGAATTCAAATCTGTTTTCAAAATTACGGTTTGTTTCAGAGCTGTATGTTATCCATTATATTAGTTATGTTCATCAAGTTGTCAGAGACTAATATTAGAATTTCTGAGGAAATATACAACAGTGCCTCGAAAGAAGGGACCGAAACCAGTATAGCTAATAGTTAGTGATTATTTGACATTATCGATCGATTTAGTGTGATTTAAATCGATCAGAACGTCATTGAAGTATGGTCTATGTGTCGCATGAAATGGATGTGTCTGTCAGCATTCGATCAGTTCTATCCAGTACCGACAACTCAACCGACGACAAACGACAGTCTCCTTGTGAGCAGTTCCCACAAAATCTTTGACAAGGAATTTTGTAGGGGTTATGGGAATAAAATTATCAGTAGCATCCTTTCTGGCCCACTCTTGGTCTATTTGCCACATACGATAGAGGGTTTCCAATAACGTACAAGACTGACATACAAATAAAGCTTGTAGGATAGGCAATCAAAACTCGGTGATTTAACTCTCGAAAAGAAAACAGCTATTGTACTTCAATTGATATTATCTGTTTTCGCAGCCCATTACCTTTTCCCATGAGAGTCGTGACAAGCATTCGATGCAAGCATTGAAGCCCAACATCTCCAAGATATCGATTCATCCGAACTATTGAATAAACGGAATGGAAAGACTGCACACATTTGTCTGGAGTCAGTTAGCATAAACAATTCGGGACCCGCCAAGGAAGGCAATGTGGATCTTTTATACTACACATCCCGAAAAAGAATAGGAAAAAGAAGAGTACTTTGAGGACAAAATAACCCAGGCAAGGTAAGCAGCTCCTCCCATTTTGTTTATCTGTCTATTTATTCAGTTTTTGTTATTGTTTGTCCAAGTCAGTCGTGATTGTATGGACCAAAGCTCAAAGATATGTCAGCCATAACAATTTTTTTTCCAGATATTGCGTATCCTGCATTACATGGAGTGGATTTTACATTCTAGTGTTTAAACAGGGCCTCAGTAATACATATTCGTACTAGCAGGGAAAAATCTGGACGGAGAAACTCTTAAGTTATCAAATTTCATTTTATTAAAGCTCGGCTGCACGGCATATCGTAGTTTACCGTAATCATGGCACGCATTACAATTTACTACACGTATGTTTTCGACTGGGAAGTTTGCTTTTATACAACGAAAGAAATCCAACACATGTACACACACACACACACACACACACACACACACACACACACACACACACACGCAAACACCCGCACATTGACACATACAGAAACACGCACATACATATACACATACCTAGACTGAACGAACCTAAATATATATTATATTCTTACAATTTTTTGTTACTTGTTTAATTCCTTAGATTGCCGATGCATCCTCTGTAAGGGTTTTCAATCGAACTTATCGGTCCACTACTTATTTCATTGAGTAGCTGAAGTATTTGCCATACTATAGTTTTTATTACCTGACAACAAATAAAAAATTCCCGGACACACAAGTACACGCACCTGGACGCACACAAATCTCTTTATCTCTCTTGATGCACACACACACACACACACACATATATATATATATATATATATATATATATATATATATATATATATATATATATATATATGCGTATGTGTAAACATCAGTATATATATATATATATATATATATATATATATATATATATATAAATACAAAATGGGACAAGAACGCAAAACCAGCCTTTCTTCCTTCATCCTTTCTTTCTTATATATATATAAAGATCCTCTTCGGTCATGAATGGCAGGGGATTGCACCTAGAAAGTTATCCTTCAAGGCACAAGTCCAGGCAAGGTTGTTTATGGAAGCCCAACAGTCACCCATGAATAATAGCCTCCTCTCTCCACCGCACCGATGTTATCCAGGAGAATGGCAAAGGACGTTGCAACTCATTTCTAAAGCTGAGTGAACAGGAGTAACGTGAATTAACATGTCTTGCTCAATATCACAAGACACAGCTCGGTCTGGGAATCGAACTCCCTACCTTATGATTGCGAGCCAGACGCTTTAGCCACTAAGCCATGCGCCTTCACATGAATAAAAGTTGACCTCCAAAGAATTTAAACTTAGACCGTAATGACGGATGAAATGCCGTGCTGAGGATTCTTTTCTACACTAGACACAAGGCCCTAAATTTTTGAGGAGGCGGCCAGTCGATTAGAACGACTCCAGTACACAACTGGTACTTAAGTTATTGACCCCGAAAGGATGAAAGGTAAAGTCGACCTCGGCGGAATTTGAACTCAGAACGTAAAGACAAACGAAATACCGCTAAGCATTTCGCCCGGCGTGCTGACGTTTCTGCCAGCTCGCCATCGCCTAATAGTGATACATAGGTAAATAGATACACACATATACATGCTAATACACACAAGCATATATAGAAATGAGATACTTGAAATATGAGACATGAAATATGATATCCCTGAAAATCAATACGTACATACATACATGCATCTCACTCTCTTACTCTACTTTCATTTCCCCCATCCTTCCGCTCCCTCATTATTTGCTCCTTCTCTCTTTCTCAGTCAATCATTCCCTCTAACATTCACGTACTCTCATTACTAAACTTCCGGACTTGATCATTTAGCAGTATAAGAAAACCTCAGTAGGTCGTAAATCATTCTGCAGAAAGTTTTTCTTTGCGCAGTTCGTACTCCAAGCAGTGAATTGTTTCTTATTTCATTCCCACATTTTTTTCTTTAACACAAAATCTTTGAATAACAACAAAAATGAATCAAGAAAGAATAAAAGCTGGTAAAGCAGCGGCACAAGTGAGACGAAGGAGAAGACCTGGCAGGGAAGGCATTCGTATACCGGCTCCTTTCTATTCAGCTCCAGCGGTCTTTCCCACTGGAGCGGTAGCAGAGCATGGTCAAAAACAGGTTGCTGACATGAAAAATAAGGGCGAAAAAGAAAAGAAAGAGATGCAATCTTTGAATTCAAAACTTGCCGACCTCATTGAAAAAATACGTGTCGTAGATGCTGAGAACAAACATCTGAAAAGTCAATTGGAAGTTAAGATTGATTTTAATTGTGATGAAATGAAGAAATTATACGAAGATCAACTGGATGACTTGAAAGCGCGCCAGGTAGAAAGTGATAAGAAACTTTCAGAAATACAATCCAAAAATGAATCGCTTGAAGAATTAGTTGAAGATTTGAGTGAACAGTGAGTGAAATTTGCTTTTAATGTTTAATTTCTGTGCTTCTTTATTGTAGTTATTAAACTTCTACTCATCATAAACATTCATCTTAAAGGTTCGGTCAATTTCGCTTTATTACGCTACTCTAATCTACTTTTAATTCTCTTTCTCCACATTGTCCCTTAACCTATATTCTCCTGAATTTTTAATTTTTTTAATTCAATTTGAACGAAACTTAATAGTTATATTTTATATGTCGCACAGACACCTTACAGAAAACATGACCGATAAAAGATGTTTCGTTTTTGAAATAATGTGTGTGCCATATATGGAACGCTAGTATAATACAGTTTAAGTAATTTGTATTGAATACACGAATGAAAGGAAATGTTCACAATACAATCACAGACCAATATCTTTGCACAAATGATTGTTTTATCACTCTGTCACACAGGGTGACAGGTATATACAGCATAGAGTTACAAGCTACTGTCTAATTGAAAACATATAGATCATTGTTTTTATACCAACATTAGCTTATTTCGTGTGCTGTGATGCATGCCAAGCGTAGTCCTACATTGTACTTTCAGTATTGCATTAAAGGTCTCGCAACACAGTTATCTTCCATACGTCTTCGTCTTTTACCATTAGTTTTTCTTTGTTTTTCAACCAAATGATCTTGACCATCGAAACGCATATCGATTCCTCCAGGCATTCTGCTTGGTTTTCTTCCACGTCCTTTGGGCTTATATTGAAATCTTTTCAAATAGGACATAACTATCTCCTTTTTAAACGCAAGCTGTCTTATACTTGATCCACATGTTTTATGAATGTGCTAAGCATTTTGAATAGCGGCATCCAGCAATCAAGTAAAAATGCTAAATCACCACTTTTTGCCACGTATACTCACACGATACGCGTTTATGTTCTGATGCATAGGATCAGTGCACCCCCTTGGAAATATCGTCGCGTTAATTGCGTTAAGAATACGCTTACTCTCTTTTTTTGACATGTGCTCCAACTGTTAACAAATTCTCTTGGCTGATCACTATAGTGGGTTGACACCAGTATTACAGCAGCATTATCTAGCTATTGAATAATACTGAATGTTGTCTTTTCTTGTTTATTTTCAACTGAGTATGTCTCCAACGGAGATGCAGTGTTTTACTTTCTAATAATGCCTTCAACACATTGTTATTGGACTCAGCGTTGTTGCAAAATGCATCTGTGAAAATCATTGAAAATGGATTTCGTAAAGAAATAAAAAGTTTGAAAGTTGTTCAAGCGAGCATTTTAAATTTAAAGTTACTAGTTTCTGAATTAGTGACATCTCTAGCACTTGTGATAAGTTCCAATCACATAGGAATTAAGCAAATGCGACATTAATATAATCCGCGTAAACGCAGATCACTCTCGTCCCCAGATAGAAATTTCGATTTCTATTTATAACACAGTAGATAGTTCTTATAGATGTTCTTTGCCACTATTTCTAGAAGCACATACGACCACGAAGAGGCTCATCTTTGTCTCTCCTCTACTGGTCCCGTCACCGATATATATAGTTTTGCTTCTATACATTAAGTCCCGATGAAGGCTGCAGTATATCGGAGAGGTCAGATAACATCTGATCCTCTTTCTATCCTGTCAAAACTATCTAAAGTTAAGTTTCTCATGTTCAGAATAAACAAAGAAACAAATAAATTGAATAAGAAACGCTGGTGTTTGTGTTGATCGTTTGGTATTTTGGTATTTTTCTGTATAATTCTATGATAATGCTGGTACTATTTTATTAAAACATAAAATAATGTTTCATCATTAGAATGTTTGCCAATCCTTCCAGCCTGTACCTAGGATAAATAAATATTCCTCAGCAAAACCATTTCACAATTTTTCTGTCAGATTGTCCCAAGTGCAGAACGAGAGAGACAAACTACAAGTCGATGTTGATGGATTACACGATGAAGCTGCCAGCCTCATTGCAGACACCGAAACATGCAGAAGGAGAGCAGGTGAACTGGAGAAACAACTTGGTAACTGCAAGGATAGAAGTGGCATTCTTAACGACCAAATGACTGAACTTAGAGCAGTATGTTATAATACTTTGAAATCGTAATTTCTCTCATTCTCACTTTCTCTCTCTATCTCTCTCTCTCTCTCACTCTCTCTCTCTTTTTCTTTCTCTCTCTCTCTTTCTCTCTCTCTCTCTCTCAAAATAAAAGTGCATTGTGTTACGTGAATAATATACATATATATATATAAATATACACACACATACATATATGTACATATATATATATATGTACATATATACATATATATATTATATATATATATATATATATATATATATATATATATATATATATATATGTATGTGTGTGTGTGTGTGTGTGTGTGTATATAAACAAACACACATATACACATACATAGGCACACACACATATTATATATTGTATATTCCCGGTCTACAATGCTAACAAGTAATTTACTGCTATTAGATTACAGCAGCGAACAAGATTTTAAAAGTAATTTTGATAAATCCTATTTAATAATAATGATAGAAAATAATATCTAAGATGAAGGCAATCAGAAGTGAAAGTAAGTTAGTTTTGAGATGTAGAAATATAGAGCCAAGTCAGTCATTAGAGAGTAGCAACATCAATAATATGTAAAGAATAGATAGGACATAAGATATAAATATAATAAACTGGAATGCAAAATATCAATGAGAAATTAAATATTTTTACAAACAGCAGAATAAAATCTCATACATTATCAACTTCAAATGTGGGATCAAATTGTTACACTGTTTGAATACAAAACATGACGATCACGTTGAAAGTGCTTTTTATTCTGTTAGCTCCATGAGGGCTGAAATGAGACAACCAACAATCATATAAATTGATCGTCTTCTGTTCAAACATAAACGTTGTGAATTATATAACGAATATGTTTATACGTCACACAAGCATCCCATTTTAAATTCCGTTTTTCTGAGATGGTTCTTTCAATCTGTAAAAAACATCTCTGACAGAATTTGTAAAAATCACTTTTAATAGGAAAATAAATATTGTGCCCATAGCAGAAACTGACAAAGTAAACTCGACAAAGTTAATACAACTGTAATGAATAAGACATTGCTATCTATCATATTAAGGATAATCATCCTGAATATATCCCGCAATTTTGTTTATGATTCCAACTTCAATTCTCTTATTTTTGTACCTTATCTGAGACGAATTATTGATGCTTATGCAAAAAAAAAAAAATAATGACGAAAATATTTGTATTGTTTGTCTTTTCAGAAATTAGAAAACGAAACTATTCAAAGATTGGAGTCCGATAAGCGTAACGAGGCACTGGAAGACGAACTTGATTTCAATATCGATCTCCATAAAGCTGTAATGTTGCTTTTATTTGTTACCCTTTCTTGTTATTCCCTTGCAGGATAATTGCCATGAAGTTTTTAATTATTTCCTAATTATAAATCCTACACTGCGATTTTAGGCTTTCTTGAATCAGATTCCTTCACTTTCGCCATCATAATTAAAGAATCACTACTTCTCAAGTGATCAGTTAAATTTATCTATCAACTACAGTGTCAGTGGATCGAACCGTGATACAGAATCTTCAGTTACTTATGGATTGATCACTTATCTGTTACTAGGATACTTATTTCTCAATTAAACCATTACTCATATCTGAATAGCAGAAAATTCTCAGAAAAAACTCTCCTGAGGTAAGTGTTTCGGCCACTAACATCTTATACATCAAGCTGGATAGACCACAGCCAGGTCATGGGTGCTATTCAGCAGACACTTTTTTGCCACTTGGCTATCGGAGAGAGACTTTTGCAGCTAAACCTTTTGAAGAATTTATCTAGTTGTAACGCTTCCCCGTTGGTTCAGCTTCCAAACTTATACTTAAATAAGAAATAATGTTGGTTATCATTGCAGTGGTGAAACGTCAACGCTATGACAATCACTCCCTTAGATTTATTTCTCTTAGCGTAAAATGCAAAAATATCACCTTCGAACGGCATGAATGCTGCTTTTGTTCCTTCTCGACCAGATTCAGCCGGGACACGTCTCCGTTGATACAGATATTGTCTTTAGGGCTTTGATCTTGTTCTTTTCAGGGAACATGATATATAACAATATGTAGACACCATTAACTGCTCTAAGAAGCAGTAATATTCATTTCATTGAATTACTGTGCTGATTTTAATTTCCTTGCAACAATGTTCGGAATTTAGTAGGAGAATGTACTTTGACACGACGATGAAAGTGTTTAATGTTAACAGCATTCTAAATATATACCAGTATGTTGTGGAAGGAATCCGACTGCCCCTCAAGTAACTAATAATTGGACTGACTCATTGCCATAAAACAAAGAACTGTGAACGATTGACTGTTCAGGTTGGTAAGTAGTTTACTGTGAGCCGTTGATATAGACCACTGAATCTCGTGTAATATTAATAGTAGTGTATCGTCCCTTGCCAGGTGATATTTGTTTCGATAAAACAATATTTTATCGAAAATTTTCAGTGAAAGGAGTTCTATGTTCAATACCCGCTGGCAATGTTTAAATTGAGTCACTGTGTTGTTTTAATTACTATTTGTAGGAGATCAAAGAATATGAGGCACTGATAGCAAAACTAAAGAAGCAGTGCAATCTTCAACAAGTAAAGGAATCCGACGTTGGAAATACAGTTGCTGCTTTAGGTGTCGAATACGAAAACAAGTTGCAAACAGCTATTGCTGATTTGCAACGTCGACATGCAGATGAGGTAAAGATATTTTTGAAAGCTAAAAGATAAATATATTTATATGATTTAAAAGTGTTGGAAATTTAACCTTATTAATTGTGTTTGTTCAACTGCTATGTTATTTGGAAATACATTCATCTTATATAAATCCATAGAAAAATTGTTTCGATCAAAATATTTTAAGAATTTTAGCTACTATTCTATAGTCGCGTAGAAGAGTCACGGGCAGAATGTAGACATATTTCTTCTTCTTCTTCTTCTTCTTCTTCTTCTTCTTCTTCTTCTTCTTCTTCTTCTTCTTCTTCTTCTTCTTCTTCTTCTTCTTCTTCTTCTTCTTCTTCTTCTTCTTCTTCTTCTTCTTCTTCTTCTTCTTCTTCTTCTTCTTCTTCTTCTTCTTCTTCTTATTAGGATTACTGCAAAAATCAGCTGGATAGGTTACTCTTAAAGAATTTTCATCTCTTTTATTACAAAAAAATTCCAAAATTTCCCAGTCTCTGAAGGCAGCCTCTGGAGAAACTTTACAGGGCACATCCAACCCGCTTGCAGAACGATGAAAGTGTCCTGCACAACACATATTCAGTCTCCAGAATTGCACAGTTGCAGAAAGAATTATGTTGTGTAACTGCGATGGACAAGCAGTTTTATTATGGTGGCTATGGGGAAAGAGGTTGCATATACAACGGACAAATTTGAATGGACTAAGGACAGATATTATTGTTTTCAGGCAAGCCGTCATCTTCTTTCAGATCATTTGGAGAGGGAAATGGTAGCGAGTAGAAAAACAGTTCCTGTAATTCTTACTCGTCATGCTTATTTTTTCATTATCTACTTACTTTTTCACAATCCAAGTATTTGTAACTTATCCCCGTAATGCTATTTCAGCTACAGCAATGTGAAAAATAAATAAAATATAATACTTATTATTTTATTATCTCCACAGATAAAGATGATGAAGGCAGGTATGAAGTCAATAGATGTTATAGACGGGGGTAAGAAAAAAGATTTGCGTGCGGAACAGAGCGGTATGGCGGCTAAAATGAGCGAATATGAAACTGAGGTAAGGAAAATTACATAAATCAATCAATCAAACCATCACTCAATATATTTATATATTCACATATATATACATGCATGTTATATATATATATGTGTGTGTGTGTGTGTGTGTGTGTGTGTGTGTGTGTGTACGTGCGTGTGCGTGTGCGTGTGTGAGCATGCGTGAGTGTGTGTATGTATGCGTGTATTATTAAAAGGAGGTGTGAGCAGTGGATATATTTATATAAGCACTTGATATCCATAGGATTTTGAAGCGTACCATCGAAAGCCTGATTATTGCTGCACAAAACCAGGCTCTCGCTACCAGTTCAGTGAAGCATAACATCTATAAAACTTCTGACACCCAGAAATGCAGACTCTGTGGAAAGAGTGTGGAAAATGTGACCCACTTGGTAAGTGGATGTGAGAGCCTTGCACTAAAAGAATACAAGCGTCGTCACGATAAAACGTGTGTGTATCTTCATTGGCTCTTATGCCGTAAACACCAATATGAAGTAACAGAGAACTGGTACGAGCATGTACCAAGTAAAGTTTTACAGGAGGATGGAAAAGTAACGATACTCTGGGACTATGATTTTCAGACGGATCGTGTAATCGAACACCGTCGGCGGGATATTGTCATATTGAGTAAGAGAGACAAATATTGTCAGATCATTGATGTAACCATAGCAAATGATATGAATGTTGTGAGTAAAGAAGTTGAAAAAATCACCAAGTACTCCGAATTGAAAGTGGAAATGGCAAGACTGTATGGGATGCGAGAGGGTAATGTAAAAGTGATACAAGTGGTGATCGGAGCGTTTGGTTCAATCCCATTGAAACTTCAAGACTTCTTAAGGCAACTGGAAAGCCCATGCATGATTGATGTCTTACAAAAAGCAGCCTTATTGGACACAGCGCACATCTTAAGGAAAGTATTTTCTGTCTGAGGTCCTTGTTGTGGCTTGACAGATGACTAAAGACTCCGGTGCATGTTTATCTACAATGTGTTACGAAGGAATAATAATGAAAATAAGGATAAAAACATTCCACGAATAAATGGCAGACTGTGCTACAGCTCCAAACAAAAGAGGGACTCATAAAAACCAAATCCATCCCCATTAGAACAGGAATATTCCAGGGAGACACTTTTCTGCTTGGCACTGACACCTTTATCTGACATGCTAAACAGAACTGGATCTGGATACAGCTGTTACGGCAAAACAATCGGCCATCTCTTATATACGGATGATATAAAACTGTACGCTACAAATGATAAGCAGTTGGAAACATTACTACAGACAGTACATGGATTTACCAAAGAAATAAACTTGAAATTTGGCTTAGAAAAACGTGCCAAAGCAACCTTGAAAAGAGGAAAACTCGGTAAGTGTAGCAATATCACACTAGATAAAGCAAATAAAATAAGAGAATTAGACGAAAGCCAGACGTACAAATACTTAGGAATCAATGAACTATATACGATACAACACACACACACATGAGAGAGAAGACAAGAAAAGAATACTATAGACGAGCTAGATTAATACTGAAAACAGAGGTCAATGCAAACAACAAGATAATAGGTGTCAACACTAGCTGTCCCAGTTATAAGTTACTGTTACAATATTTTTAAATGAACTAATCAAAATAAACAGGAAAGCAAGAAAAATGATGACGGGATTTAGACCCGAAATCTGACATAGAAAGGTTATATATACAACGTATCGAAGGTGATAGAGTCCTTATACAACTAGAAAATTATTACAAAATAAGCGCCATAGGACTACAGAAATATCTACTTCAGAAGCAAGGAAAACTAATCAAAATAACTACAAAACACGAAGAAAAAAAAAAAAAACTATTTCCAGTCTTTAAGGAAGCTGACAAATACAAAGAAGTCATAACAACTATGAAGAAAAAGAAGAAACAACAAAAGCTGTAAAACAACTGAAATCCAAACAAAAACTGGAACAGCAACAGATCATGATAAAACGATGGCAAGAAAAGCCTGAGATCATGTTGAAAGGGTGTTCGACCGTACAGTGTTACCCTTATTGGGGACACAACCAAAGACCATCAGTTTGGGAAAATTGATTTTCATGATACTTGAGACGTTACATGGATTGTAGGTAAACCACCTCGTCCTGACATAAGTGTTTTTCATCTGAGAACTAGATTCTCCTCGGCTCATTCAGGTCCTGCTTCATGGTGGTGGCTTCAAAACCGATCTCCATCGAGAGCCCGAATTTCCTTACTTTGGTCTTCCGTCAACTTTTACTGCAGTTGTTGGATAAGTTCTGGCGTGCAGACGCAGTTAGAACGCTTACTGTGTCACTTGTTGCTAGCCACGGCTTAGTAGTCTCTGTTGCAGCAGTCCATGTCACATCTTACAACCTTAACAGTGTTCACATAACATTGAGCAGCAATCTTAATGTCGGTATTTTGACATCTGGTGCGTAGCATCATGATACTGATAAGTGTTTTCCAATATTCAGATGGTGTCCAGTCTTCTATGTCAGCTAACATTTTCTCAACTACAATTTTCATCTTTATGCTCTCTAACACCGTGGACATTTCACCAATACATCAAGCATTTCCTGAAGTCATAAAATATTGTGAAATTTATACCGAACATCCTGTAAATATACGTTTAAGAATTATGTTTTGATAGTTTTTTCGTAGATGTTGATTGTACTCTTTGACTTGTCTTTATAGGTAGCAAATTTGAAAAGAAAAATTAAGCTTCTAGAATCCGAGTTGGAGGATAGTGAAAACAAACGTGCAACTGAAGGTGATAATTACCGGACCGAAATTATTAATTTGCGTATGGAGTTGGAAGCAATGTTGAAGGAATTGCAAGACCTGATGGATGCTAAACTGTCTCTTGAACTGGAAATTTCAGCATATCGCGCACTTCTTGAAGGAGAAGAGAGCAGGTAAATGATAAATAGTTAACTTTAGATAATAACATTCTAAAAATCTTTCCATCCTTCTGTGGATTCTCACTGCTGATGGAGTTGCAGAGAGCACTTATGGGACAATAGGCACAACAAACGCGGCAGAAGTCATCCTTTAGATTTGAACACAGACGAGGGAAAGAATGAGAGAAAAGATGAGAGAGGGGGGGGAGAGACAGGGAAAGGAAGAGAGGGAGGAGGACGCAGAGAGGGAGAAAGCAGGACATGTAAAAGAAGACAGAAGAGTCGATAGTAGTAATGTGCTATTTTATTTGTCCCAAAACTTTAATTTGACATTGGCAAAATTTGAATTCAGACAGCAAAAAGGTGGAACAAATATTGCAACGTTGGTGTCTAGTTGACCATTAGTTGATTATATTTCGTTAGGTGCACGCAGAACGCTTAGATTCCGAAGGGAGGAAATATTCTCAGATGGCGAAAAGCAACAACGATAAGATAATTCATATTGAAGATTGAATTACCCTATTGCTTGGAATCTTGTTATTTTGCTTGCACCACACGAATGATGTCTGCTAGGCAGGCATCGTCACTCATCAGGAAATAATTTGTTTGCTGGTTTCTATAAGAAAAGGAGGAGATATTTTCTGATGACAAAATCTGTAGTGATCAGCTGTTCCCGTTCGATTCTGCTAGAATATATGAAAAATAAATGCATACGATATGGTTTGGATTCTCGCCATCCTGTGTACACCTCACGAAGCAATAGATTGTGTATTCCTAAATGCAAAACTGGATGGTGGAAATACATTTGTATGGGATTGGTGTGGGGGCAAAGAATATAAAACAAAGCAAAATCTACAAACATTATTTTCTCCTCCACACACTAGTTGTTATAACTGCATAGCAAACAACACCCACACTTTCCCCGCCCATCTCTCCATTACCATCACAAAAGATTTACACATTCTGAACAAATCGAAATCACACTCATACACTTCAAAAGATCCTAGAGGTACAACTTTAAAAATCATCAACAAAGGGCGCAGTATATTATTCAACAACACTACCGATCATACTACAATGCCACTAACAACTACTCTAGACACAGGAAATATGTACATTAATACGTAATTATACACACACACAACAACAACAACAATAACACGCATCGCATAACCCCCCCCCCCCCAAAAAAAGAATTTGACTGAATTTGTTTACACTTATTAAACACTGATATTTGATATTTTGAATTTCGCATACCACAAGCGACCGGTGAGTGGGGAGTGAAAACATCGTCTGCTATGTTTGTTAGTAAAATAGCAAAACTTAAATCCTTTCACCTGCTACACTACCATGCAACAAACGCATATTCAACGATGTAAACCGACCCACAAAATGCCGAGATCAGCCTCGTCACCGCAGACTTTTGCTGTTTAGGCTAAACTGAGGTTGAACACCATTTCCAACAGTAACGAATATTAAACAATCTTTCTTTTGGAGAACATTTTTCATTATATTTACATATTAACCTGCAATATTTATTGTAATTACATGAAGCATATTTTAATTTTACAGGAAGGATATGAAATCAGTTGTAACTGCTGCTGGTGGATTTCAAACTGAGGCTGAGTCGGCACTCGCGAACGCTCTAGCAGGATCAAGTGAGTTGTATTTGTTTTTTTCCATCACTTGTGCGTATGTGTGTATGTACGTGAGTATATATTTGCATATATATTCATTTGTACATATATGCATATTTGTATACAGGGTGAGGACGGTATTTGAGGATACATACATTCTTAGTCATTATTTTATTTGACTATTTTTTTTTTATTGAACTTCTATTTCAGAAATCAGCAATGGCAGGCCCTATTCTTACTAATGAAATGAAAAGAGCATGCTGTGGTTGTGGCTTTGAAGGCTAAGCATGGTGATGAAAAAATTTCTCGTTCTCTGAAAGTTGCAAGATCTTTTGTCCGCAAGATTCGGTATGAATTAGAGAAAAATGATGGAAGCCTATTACCTGCATCAAAACGTAAAAACGTTCTAAACGATCTGATTCTATCACGACACTTGAATTTATTCAAGAAGTTAAGAAAAATATTGAAGACAATCCTGGAAAATAAATGAGGTCAATTGCAAAAAAATTTCGTGTGTGTCAGAAAAAAAAAAGACAATCGGAAATGTGCATGAAGACATCAGATACAAATCGTACATGATGAGGTGAAGTAAATTCATGCCAGAAAAGAAAAACAAAAAACAAAAAACAAAAAACAAAAACAAAAAAACAAAAGAAAACAAAAGAAAACCGTTTAATCAGATCCAACAGTCTTTTGAACAAACTTTCTGAGACGAGAAAAACTTTGGCCAGGACCAGAGAACTACCAGAAGAACTAACAGATGACTATGTGCAGGCTCTTCTGAGGCTGCAAGTGTAATGCACATAAAATTTCCTGCAAGTGTCATAGTTTAGGGTTTTGTGAGAAATGAAGGACATGTGACTCCTCCTCACTTTTTTCCACAAGGTCTTAGGGTGAATGTTGCTGCGTATACTGAGGTTCTGAATGAAGTGGTTAATCCTTGGATCAACAGTGTATGCACTGGAAGGCCATAGGTCTTCCAACAAGATTCTATACCATCATACAAGGCTCAGTTGACACTAGAATGGATGGCCGACAATTTGCATGATAACATCACCCCAACATTTGGCCTCCTAATTCTCCAGATGTCAATCCATTGCACTACTATATATAGAGGATCGTTGAGAAAAATGTCAATGGACACTCCCATAGTGCCAAAGATTCTTTGAAAGATGCCATAGTTCGACTCATGTCCGATATGAACAAGGACCACTTAACACGAGCTTGTAAACAATTTCGACCGCGCGTAGATGTAGTTATCGATGCTTATAGTGGTGTCATTGTGTCATATTCTTGAATTGATAATTTAGCTTTATCTTTATGTTATTTTTTAAAAATACCTTTTTATGTTATTATATAAGATTTTCTTTAAAGCCATAAATGTGTCCTCAAATACCGTCCGCACCCTGTATGTATATATATATATATATATATATATATATATATATATATATATATATATATATATATATATATACTAATATATCTGTTTGTTCTCTATACCACCTGTCTTTTGTTTTTCTTGTGAATTCTCCCTATATATATATATATATATATATATATAATATATATATATATATATATATATATATATCGTATATACATACATGCATAAATACATACATTCACACATATATACTGACATACAATACACACACACCACACACACATATATATATATATATACAAACAGCATGTTGCGACTGTGGCGTGGTGGGGATTTCTCTCTCAAAGCCAAACATATTTGTCATTTATATATCTACATGTATATGTCCGTATATATATATATGTATATGGATATATATATATGCATATATATATATATATATATATATATATATATATATATATATATATATATATATATATATATATATATATATACATACATACATACATGTATATATATATACGTATATATAATGCATATCTGTATGTATGCATACATGCATCAAATCATATAGAAGCATATACACATAAACTTATGTTTCTGTGCACACACATGCGCGCACACACACAGAGTCACACATATACATACATTAATAAATATTTTTATCTCTGAACATTTTTGCACCAGATAAAATTACCATGAGTCGCACGACGAGTGGGTTTGTGAGCATCGTTGAATTAGCAACTGATGGAACATACATTAAACTTGAAGACCTTGCTAAGTTTCCAAAGGTAAGTGTGTGCATGGGTTTCTGTTGGTTTATTAGTGCTCCTGATGGCCCTTTTATACCATTTTCTTATATATATATATATACACTTTGACAGCTAATAGTTTAACGACCACTAATATTTTTCTTTCCTCGCTTTGTACATAATTTTTGTAAGTTTCGTGTACGTAACAAGGTAGTTACTACTTAGCACCGCTGTTTGATAGAAACCGTAGCAAATCTTAATTCATCTCTACCTCTCTCTCTCTCTCTCTCTCTCTCTCTCTCTCTCTCTCTCTCTCTCTCTCTCTTCTCTCTCTCTCTCTCTCTCTCTCTCTCTCTCTCTCTCTCTCTCCCGCTCACATGCATACAGACACATACGAACATACATATATACGTACGTAAACATTGAAATATATTTTACCTCTGTAATATCTAATGGTTCATTGACTATCCATATAATTCATTGTCATCAGCATTCCTTTTCTTTTGTTTAATGTATATACTCTTTCTAATCATAGGGCGCATCAAACATAAAGAACTGGACACTGACCCAAACCCTGGAAAATGGCACGAGCTACACCCATAAATTTACCGATGGTAACGTGTTTAGTTCTGGCAAAATTGTCAAGGTAAGTTTGTGTTATTTTTTTTAATGTTAATTATTCTTATAACATATATTAACTAAATATCAGATATTATAGGCACTAATTTAAATCTATAAAAGAAATGGCGACACTGTGGCGAGAATGGAATATCGATTGCTGGGAGTCAGCATTCCGCATGACAATGTTGAGTAATATCAGGTGTATTGTTACAGATATATTAACTGTAATATTTTCCTTCCATTATTTTCGTCCAGAATAAATGGGGGTGAGAGAAGGAGAAGGAAGAAGGGATTCATTTACTTACCAATTGTGTTAGTAAACATGTTTCCAATTTGTGCATATATTAATTACATTAAAATCATTAGTAGTTACTTCCAAATGATATTTTTGAAGTTAATTTGAAGTGGATGCCACCTCTCTGACCACTGCAGTATCCACGGACAAGAAAACAATTGCTAATCATTCTGTCTATAGTCAAACATTTTAGAGTGGTGAACACAATGCCTTATGTTATTCGTTCCACCTCTTCTCATTCTCAGTTCAAATCCCGTTAATATCTACTTTACCTTTCAGCCCTTTGAGGTCGACAAATTATATAAAGTACCAGTTACATACTGAGGATGATAGCATTCGTAAACCATCTACTCACTAATCTTTCAAACTTTTTGCCTTTGCAGAATCGTTACGGTATCCGGAAAATACGCTTTGATACTTGTTTCCGGCTCTTTACTTCGCATTTTCAAATCCTGCCGCAGTCAACACTTCCGTCTGCCACTTCGAGTTTATAAAATAAAGTACAAGTGAAGAGCTGGAGTCCATGTGATCGACTAAACCTCGTGATCACATTTCTGATTTTTCTTGATGATGTTATAATTAATCCTTTTATATCTATCTTTAGATTTGGGGATCAAAACACGGTGCTGGGCAAGACGGCATCACATCTTCCGCTGTCGCTCAATGGGGAACAATGGTCATCCCATCGACAGTTACTTTGACAGACGACAAAGGCAAGGTAAGATGTCCTAATTTATTGTTTAGCACACATTTTCTTTCACACTTTTCTCCACTATAGCCCTTGAGTATATTTTTCTTTCTAGTGTCATGCACTTTGAGAGTTGATCTATGTAGTCATTTGTCTCCCTGATATACCATATTATATAAAATGTACAAATTTTATTTCTAGAGAACAGGCCACAATCAAATCTGTATTTGAAAAGCATACCAGTTCGATATGCATTTGATCAACAATCTTAATAAGCTTAGCGGCAGTTGGTAGTATTTAGTAAGGCTGATTCAGTTCACTGCTTTAAGTAACGTTTGGAATGTGATTTTAATACTGACAATTAATAAAAATATTTCATGACCTTGCTGCGTCGGGTTCAATAAAACGCTTCCTGTCGGCATGGCTTTGAGACAGACGTTATATCTTCCAATAGCAATGTTTTTCATACATTTAAACATAGCGACATAATTTGCTTCAGTACACAATAAAAATACTAGTTATATATGAAACGTCGAGTAACCGATAAACAGAACGTATTCTGATTCTCATTTGAGAGCAATCACACGAAGTTAAAACAGCCTATGAAATATTTCATTTTTAACTTTACGAGCACAAAAAAGAGAATTAATATATTGTGACTTCTGACTCTTGTGTAAAGTTTTATGATACACAGGCCAGAACGACTATTGTCGTTACACTACATGAAGGTGTTTAATCTTGTGGTGCCTCAACTCCTTAATAGGTCACGAATCTCCCAGTTTATTTATTAATTTCTCATTATTTTTCACTTTTCAGCAATGCGCAACAGTTGTGATCAAAATAAACTCATGAAAAACGTAATGTTGCAGCAAAGAAAATCCATTTTTGTTCCTGTTAGCACCAAGTTTCAGAAAATCTCTTTTTTTTAAAATTAAAATTTTAGTTAAAACATTAATTCTAAAGTAAACTTCTAAAAATATCAATTTTTCTGTTTTAATAATTTTTAATGATTCTCAAACATTTAAGATAATTATAGAAAATAAGACTAAATTCATTTTTCAATACAATATATTTTGCAACATTGCTAAATAATTATTCAAATATTAACAAACTCTTCAGCTTGATAACCTTCTGCAATCGTAATTTCAATAAAGATTATTATTCTACAAGTTACCTAGATAATATGATATCGATGCCCGGTGTGTTTTGCTTTCAAATGTTTTGTACTTTATGGTATTTTACATTACAAAATTTATGCTAAATTTATGCTGTATAAACATCGAGGAAGATATTTAACGATATCTTTTGAAAATATGATTAAATTTGTTTCCAGATTAGAGAACATTATTTCTTATTCTATTAACAACCTTGTAATTCTTAATTCGAGTCCAAGGACCATTTGACTAAATTGTACGGAAAAAGGGCAATAAAATCATATTAATACATATATTTTCGGATTAGTTATGTTATTTTTAACATCATCTCTTTCTAAATAGTCACATTGCGCAGCAATACACCAGTCTCAGCGTTCCTGCCACATTTGGAGTCCAGCTCGGAAGTCACTTTCCGTGAGTCGAGTACCTTCTGCGATTCGCTCTGGATCTTGACAACGGTGTTAGAACAGTGACCTTCGAACTGCATTTTCCTCTTGGAGAAGGGATGGAAGTTCGCAGGCACTAAAGCTGACGAATACGATAGGTGCGGAAGCGATATCATGTTGTGGTTCGGTGAAGAATCCATTTGTTCGTGTTCCACAACATTGGTCGCATTCACCGAATGTCTTCCCTGAAACGCATCAAGACGTCGCAGTAGAACTCTCGATTGACGGTCTGGTCCCGAGGGAAAAATTCTCCATGAATGATATTACATTACCGGGATGATACTCGTCGCAAGTCTCACAGATCTCTCATCGTTTTCCAGGGAGGTTTTCCTGCTTTTAAAGCGTCCGTACCACTCGAAACATTGCGTACGAACCATTGCTTCGACGCTGTAAGCTTGCCAAAGCATGCAAAATTTCATGTTGACTCTTCGTTTCAGCTACCTGTCCATGAAAGAATCGCAGACAGGATCATACACGCGCTTTCAAAAACACAAATTTCACAACTTGCGAAGTAAACACAGCAATCTCCCTCGGCACAGTGCTTCATGAAGGTCACTGCTAGCTCTCACTGCACATGCAACCGTGTGCTGCCGTCTTTTGGCGCGCAACTGCACTAATCCGTAGAACTTTTTCGTAGTCTCTCGTATATATGTATAGAGAGTATTATTTAATATTCTCTCTCACCATATATATATATATATATATATATATATATATATATATATATATATATATATATATATATATATATACTAGCTAATGCTACTATTACGGTCACTACTAGTTTTTCAAGTTTAGATGCAATTTCTACGACAAATTTGCCTATATATATATATATGTTACGTAAAATATATAGGATAGCGAGTTTCTTTTAGAAATTTCACTACCAGTGGTCTAGCATCTATAAAAAGTCAACAGACAACATATTCTCAATATAAAATAGTGTACATTTAAATACAAGAGAAGCTGCCTTCAACAGGCAGCTTTACATGCTAGAAGAAGCAGTCAAAACGACCAAAACCACATTTAAGAGCAATTCCGAAGGAAATGAAAAATAAAAACTTTTACCTTGTTATTTTTTTACGGTCGTACATAAATTTCAAATTTTATTTAGCAACTAAAATAATTTGCTAGGCGAAATTCTCATCAGCGACCCCAACATAACATTAACATATAATTAAGAGACAAATGACACGTGTCTCACCGTTATATATTATAATTTTTCAAATTCAACGCGTGTTTCAGCCGGTTGATAAAAATTTCACCTAGCAAATTATTTTATTTGCTAAATAAAATTCGAAACATAGGTACGACCGTAAAAAAATAACAAGGTAAAAGTTTTTATTGTTCATTTCCTTCGAAATTGCGCTTAAATGTGGTTTTGGTCGTTTTGACGGCTTGTTCTAGCATGTAAAACTGCCTGTTAAAGGCAGCTACCCTTGTGTTTAAATGTACCCTATTTTATATATATTAGGTTGACCTCGGGGGCTACTTGTAAAATGTTGCCCAATACAACCTGATGCATAGTCGACGTGCCGATATATATATATATATATATATATATATATATATATATATATATATATTGAAGAAAAGCAACAAAAATTCAATAGGTTATAGCAGTGCGTACGTTTCGTACAAACTTAATTTATTCATGTAGTGAGAACACTACATAAAATGTGCAATGAAAATGTACTCCTCAGCTGCATGATGGAATTACATTTTAGAAAGTCATTTTGTAGATGTGTGCAAAACACAAGAGTAAGAGAAGAAAAAATATCATCTTGACTGGGCTGCTATTCAACAGTCTAGTGAATCAAACAAGAATTTAATTTCTATATAATCTAATTGGAGGGGTAGTAGTAAATGTGGTTTTGGTCGTTTTGACGGCTTGTTCTAGCATGTAAAATTGCCTGTTTTATTCGTACTAGAATAGAAAAATCTGGACGGTGAAACCCTCAAGTTATGAAATCTAATTGTATTAAGTCTGAGGAGCACAGGCATGTCGTAGTTTACCTTTGCGTACCTTAATCATAGTGCACATTACAATTTACTACACGTACTTCTTCGACTAGAAAGTTTTATTTTTGTACAAAAACAAGTCCAACACATTTAAACACACACACACACACACACAGACACACAGACAGACAGACGCACACACACGCACACACACACACATACACACTCATACAAAGATAAACATATAGATGAACGTAAACACACCCGCATTGGGACACACACAGAAACACACACAAACATACACACACACGTCATACACACAGCACACACACACACACACACACACACACACACACACACACACACACACACACACATACATATTAATATAGACCTGGAATGAACGAACAAAATATATTCTTGTACCCTCGGAAAACTGATGTATCATCTGTAAGTGTTTTACATCAAACTTAACAACGTCTTATTTTAATGCGAAGCTAGAATTTTTGCCACTGTAGGTTTTTTTTTACTTGACAATAAACCAGACCGTCACGGACACGCAGTCACACACGAACAGGAACATACGCACACATGTCTAAATATATTTTTACAATCACGCATTTACACACACACACACACACACACACACACACACACACACACACACACACACACACATATATAATTATGTGTATTTCTTCTATCTTAATGAATAAAAATTCTTCTGATAGAATAAATGGGTTAATAGAAACCAATGTAGCAAAGAACACAAAATAACTGTGGTTTAGTTCCTGTTTTTAAGGCAGGAACTCTTTGAAATTTTGGGTATTTGAGTATATTTAAGAATTTAAGGATTGGAGAAAACGCATGTTATAATTGCATACTTTATTCCTACATATGTTTCAAAGGATTACAACCTGTGTGATCCATAGGGATCTTTGATATTAAAATTGTAACATTCTCATCAGGGAAAGCATGGGAATCATCTTAAACGTAAGACATTATGACCGATTATGAAAACAATAGATGGATAAGGTTATGACTTGATTCATTTGAAAAAAACCGTTAGAGAATTGGACGCTGCCGGATAGTGGGTTGGACAACACATACCAATCAATGTGTGAGAGTGTACATGCATACATATATATATATATATATATATATATATATATATATATATATATATATGTGTGTGTGTGTGTGTGTGTGTGTGTGTGTGTGTGTGTGTGTGTGTGTGTGCATATATGGGTACATAGGTATAGGTATCTGTAGACAAGTGTATATATATATATATAGTGACACATAGATATATATACTCTTTACTCTTTTACTCTTTTATTTGTTTCAGTCATTTGACTGCGGCCATGCTGGAGCACCGCCTTTAGTCGAGCAAATCGACCATGTGGTTGGTAAGCATACTACTTACCACAAAGCCACTCCTATATATATATGTACATACATGAGTACATAAGTATATCTGTTTATATGTATACATGTATACACACGCACACAAATATATATATATATATATATATATATATATATATATATATGTAGTGATACATAGATAAATAGATACACACACATATACTTATATTTACTTATGCATGCTAATGCACATAAACATACCGTAATATGAAACTTAAAACATATCTTTGAAATCAGAAAAAAAGAAAAATTTTTTTTAGTTTCTACCCCAAACAATAGATCTCACACTATTACTCCATTTTCACTTTTACTTCTCTTTCATCTCCCTCTTTCTTTTCCCCACCCCTCTTTCTCAATCATTCATTCCATCAAACATTCCCGTACTCTCACTACTACACTTCCTTGATGTATATAAAAACGGACACCGCCTTAGACTTGATCATTTAGCTGCAGGTCGTAAATTGTTCTGCTGAAACTTTTTCTGTGCACAGTTCGTGCTCCAAGCAGTGGATTCTTCCTTATTACATTCCCACACCTTTTCTTCAACACAAAGTCTTTGAATAATAACAACAAAAATGAATCCAGAAAGAATAAAAGCTGGTAAAGCAGTGGTACAAGTGAGACGAAGGAGAAGACATGCCAGGGATGGCATTCGTATGCAAGCTCATCACCAAACACTTCCAGCGGTCTTTCCCACTGGAGTGGTAGCAGAACATGGCCAAAAACAGGTTGCTGACATGAAAGATAAGGGCGAAAGAGAAAAAAAAGAGATGCAAGTATTGAATATAAAGCTTGCCAACGTCCTTGAAAAAATACGTGTCGTAGATGCTGAAAACAAACATCTTAAAGGCCGCTTGGAAATTAAGGTTGATTTTAGATGTGATGAAATGAAGAAACTATACGAAGATCAACTGGATGACTTGAAAGCGCGCCAAGTAGAGAATGATAAGAAACTCTCAGAAATACAATCCAAAAATGAAACGCTTGAAGAATTAGTTGAAGATTTGAGTGAACAGTGAGTGAAATTTGCTTTTAATGTTTAATTTCTGTGCTTCTTTATTGTAGTTATTAAACTTCTCTACCTTCCCCCCATTGTGGAGGCGCAATGGCCCTGTGGTTAGGGCAGCGGACTCGTGGTTATAGGATCGTGGTTTCGATTCCCAAACCGGGCGTTGAGAGTGTTTATTAAGCGAAAACACCTAAAGCTCCACGAGGTCCGACAGGGGATGGTGGCGAACCCTGCTGTACTCTTCCAACACAATTTTCTCTCACTCTTACTTCCTGTTTCTGTTTTGCCTGTAATTCAAAGGGTCAGCCTTGTCACACTATGTCACGCTGAATATCTCCGAGAGCTACGTTAAAGGTACACGTGTCTGTGGAGTGCTCAGCCACTTGCACGTTAATTTCACGAGTAGGCTGTTCCGTTGATCAGATCAACTGGAACCCTCGTCGTCGTAAGCGACGGAGTGCCAACAACAACAACCTTCCCCCTTAAGTGAATTTGAACATTTTATTTAGACATTCAGGCCTTAAAATTTTAATGTTTGTAGCATGTATGATATCACTATTAAGCACATATGCTTTATTTGGTCTGCGATGCAGCACAAACCTTATTGGTCCTTTCACATATTATGTAAAAGAATTCGGTCTTGTAGAGTCTTTAATTTTTGAAGAGAATCTTGATATAGCTTGACATTTAGTGCAAATATCGAGAATGTACTTGACAAACATCTGGTGCTATCAAAAGTTGAACTAGATCTATAGTGCGCCAGATGATGGCAGCATACGGTTGCGTGCGCAGTGAGATCAGTGCCCTTCATGAAGCAGTGTGCCGAGTGAAATTGCTATGTTTACTTCGAAAATTGTTAAATTTGTGTTTCTGTGATCACGTGTATGCTGTAGTCTGAGATTTTGTCATGGGTAGGAAGCTGGAACAAAGAGCCAACGTAAAATTATGCGCTAAACTTGGGAGGTCTGCTAGAGAGACAGTGAGCGTGCTCCAGCAAGTTTACGGCGACGAGGCAATGGTTTGCACACAATGTTTCGGACAGCAGGGTTGCTTCAAAATCTTTCTTCAAATTCTTCACTTAATATATATGCCATCTCTACAAACCAGATGTTGAGCCAACAATAATAGAGTCATCCAACATGCTATAAAACACAGATAAATCTTACGCAAATCGTATTTAACTGCCTTACAAAGGATGGAATTGTCACAACTGGAATGCCTTTCATTATAGATCTTACCAGTGAGGAATTGAGCTTGGGCAAAACATCTGACCAGGTGTTTCGTTAGAAATGTGAACGCTTCAAAACGACTTAGCTCCCAGATTTGTAGTTATTTTCTTAGTCACTAGTAGTGTACGAGAAACTGGGTGTCGCAAATCAACGTAGGTAAAATTAAAAAAAAAGTTCGTTCGGCATATTTCTATGATTACAATCTGAGATCACAACCTTGACATTCCAAAACACAACTGTTGAACATGAAAACAAGAATAGGGAGTACTTATACTTTAGTTGGAAAGATGGTAGAATATTTGATTTTATGGTACCAGATTTTTTATGAAGTTTTCCTCAGAATGGGAAAGATGGTAGCCTAATTGCATAAATCTTTGCAATTCTCTGAAGTACTATTAAGTTGTCCGGAAATTTCTGAGCGTGTTTTAATATGCAGAAAGGGAAATAAATAATCGACCTTTCAATAAATTTTATTCAGTGAAATAATTTACATTATTATTAATGACGTTTGCCCATCTATCAGGCAATTTAAAAATTCCATCAGCATAAAATTTGACTGCATCAGCATAAAATTTGACTGGTTTGGAAGAAAAAAGTTATCTAGATGCATTTGGACTTCATGTAAATCGTTAACTATTTTCCCTCACAATGAGTTCTGTAGTCGGATGGCGCAGTATCAGGAGAATATGGTTGATGGGGTAAGAGAACCTAGTCAAGTTCATGTAACTTTGTTCAGGTAGACAAAGACATATATGGTCAGGCATTGCCTTATTGGAACATAATCCCTTTCCTATTGGCAATCTACGGCCTCGATTCTATGAGTTTGTTTTGTTTGAGACCCCAAGAAACTTCCTACAGCGTCTATGACGTCATTGTCACTGGCAAAATGGCGACCAGCCAGGGCTTTTTTCTTTTTTGGGAATAGATGAAAGTTAGAAGGGCTAAATCTGGCGAATAGGGCGGATGGGAAACACATTCGTATTCACAATCATGAATTGTTGCCATGGCAACCACTGAGGTGTGGGCTGGAGTATTGTCGTGATGAAAAAGGACTCCTCTGGTGAGCATTCCCGGCCTATTTTCTTTGATTGCTTCTCTGAGGCGTATCAGTAGCTGAGAATTATACAGCCCTGTCACGGTGTGACCCCTTTCAAGGTAACCGACCAGAAATACACCTTGAGAATTAAAAAAAAAAACAGACACCATGACATTTCCAGCTGAAGGAATGACCCTGGCCTTCTTTGGGGTAGGACAAGATGTGTGCTTCCACTGCTTTGATTGTTCCTTGGTTTCAGGCTGGTAGTGGTGAACCCAAAGTGCACCTGGTGAGTCTCTGTTCTGGAGTCAAAAGGCGATGGAGCCATCTTGCGGAAACCTTTGAGAACCCAAGTTCTTTTGTCACAATGTTGTCTGCTCTTTCAATTGAGATGCGCACTCTCTCGGCTTTCTGACGACATGATATTCGGCGATCTTGCATTATCATACCAAGAGCAAGGTCAAGGTTGTCCTTGGTGGTTGCAGTTGGAGGTCTCTCTGGTCTGGGATCATCTTCCACACTCTCCCTGCCACGCTTGAATTATTTTACCCAGCGTTTGACTGTTGTATATGAAGGAACATTGTTTGTTAAGGTTCTCACCATATCTTAATGGATTTCTGATGGAGTCATGCCTTTCAAATGAAGGTACTTTATGACAGCATGATACTCAGTTTTCTCCACTTTCTTTGTAACCTCAACACTTGTTTATTTAAAAGTCTGCAAATAAATAAATAAATAAAAAATATCAGAATCATGAAAATGAGCAAGAATACTCCGAAAAGACTGCACTTACCAGAAAAAATTGTTTCAGCTATCTAGCAGCCCCGTTTCTAGGTTAGGCTGAAAACTTTTTATACACCCCTTATAACTTAAAAACGCTCAGAACTGATCGTTCTCTGAGAACCCCATCGCATCTATCTGTCATGGTTCTGTATTTGCATTTATTACACGTAATATTGGTAAATATCTATTAGTTTTCGGTGTAAGTTATTGTTTGACTAGACACAAAGCCAACGGTCGTAGTAAATTGTATAAGGCCCTATTTATTACTAGTAGTTACTTTAACCATTTTCCAATGGATGAAAGATGATGATTGCCTAGAAGTATTAAGTAGTGAAATGCGATATTTAGTAGTAGTTTATTGTATTAAGACACTGTAAAAATCGGAAATTATATCAAAGAATTAAGAGTGACCTTCTCGTTGGCTCAATCCCATTTGTGTACTTATTCCGTGGGTTAGTTTTCCTTCAACACATTAAGTTTTCCTTCTATACATTAATTCCTAAAATCCCGATGAAGGCTATAAGTATGGCGAAGAGGTCAGATAATATTAATTCCTCTTTCTAGGCTAACAAAATTATCTGAAGTTAAGTTTCTCACGTTCAAAATAAACGAATAAACCAAATAAAACAAATAAACTGAATAAGAAACGCTGCCGTTTGTGTTGATCGTTTAGTATTTTTCTATATAATTTTATCATAATGCTGGTATTATTTAATTAAAATATAAAACATTATTTCAGCATTACCTTGTCTTCCAGCCACACCAATCAAATACCTGGGATAAATAGATATTCTATAGTAAAACCGTTTCACTATTTTTCTGTTAGATTAAGCCAAGTGCAGGACGAGAGAGACGAACTACAAGTCGATATTGCCGGGTTACACGATGAAGTTTCCCGCCGCATTGCAGACAGCGAAACATGCAAAAGGAGAGCAGGTGAAATGGAGAAACAACTTGGTAACTGCAAGGATAGAAGTGTCATTCTTAGCGGCCAAATGACTGAACTTAGAACAGTACGTTATAATACTTTGAAATCATAATTTCTCTCATTCTCACTTTCTCACAGACTCGCACTCTATCTCTATCACAATTCTCCGCACACTGATATGTGTACACATTGCCCCTCCCTCTACACATACACAGAGAGCTGGGCGTAAGTCAGTTAATCCGTTAATCGTTAATTAATGAAGTTAACATTTTCGTTAAGGATTTAACTTTTAAGTTAACTTCGAAAATCATTATCTGACTAATTACCTTCCGTTACATTTAGCTTCCGTTAACTTAAAAGTTTCATAAGAACCGGTAAACGTTTAAAAGTTTCTGTTATTTTCAGGTTGACTTAGTATATTTAATATTGTAAGCGTCATTCTTTCAACCCCGATATTACGCCACTTATTATTATAAATAACTAGTACGACCGCGTTTAGTCTAGCCTGGATTTGAAACTTCGTTTTTCTCAGATGGTTCTTTCTATCAGTAAAAACCTCTTTGAAAAAATTTGTGAAAAAACACTCTTGGCCATTGTGGAAACTGTGAAATCACTTACCGACAAAATAAATTGGACAATGCTAATACAACTGTGTGGAGGCGCAATGGCCCAGGGGTTAGGGCAGCGGACTCGCGGTTATAGGATCGCGGTTTCAATTCCCAGACCGGGCGTTGTGAGTGTTTATTGAGCAAAAACACCTAAAGCTCCACCAGGCTCCGGCAGGGGATGGTGGCGAACCTTGCTGTACTCTTCCACCACAACTTTCTCTCACTCTTACTTCCTGTTTCTGTTGTGCCTGTAATTCAAAGGGTCAGCCTTGTCACGCTGGATATCCCGAGAACTACGTTAAGAGTACACGTGTCTGTGGAGTGCTCAGCCACTTGCACGTTAATTTCACGAGCAGGCTGTTCCGTTGATCGGATCAATTGGAATCCTTGACGTCATAAGCGACGGAATGCCAACGACAGATACAACTGTAAAGAATAAAGCTTTGATATCTATCATATTATGGATTATCATCCTGAAAATATCTCACAAATTTCTTTACGATTCAACTTCAATTATCTTATTTCTGTACATTATCTGCCATCTGAGACGAATTATTGATGCTTATGTAATAAAAAACAATGACGAAAGTATTTGTGTTTTTTTTCTCTCCAGAAATTACAAAACGAAACTACTCAAAGATTGGAGTCAGATAAGCGCATCGAGGCGCTGGAAGATGAACTTGACTTCAATATAGACGTTCATAGAGCCGTAATGTTGCTTTTATTTGTTACCCTTTCCTATAATTCTGTTTTCTTACAGGAGAATTTCCATGAAGTTTTTAGTTATTTTCTTTTTTAAATTCTTCACAGCGATTTTAGGCTTTCTTGAATCAGATTGCTTCACTTACGCAAACATAATTTTAAAAAATCACTACTTCTCAAGTGATTGATTACATTTATCTACCAACCACAGTGGCAGTGGATCGAACCGCGATACAGAATCTGCAATTATCTACGACTTGATCACTTATCTATCAATTGAACCATTACCCATATCTGTTATTAGAGGTAAAGAAACTTTAAAAGAAACTGAACAGCTTAGGGTCCACAGAGAGAAAAAAATCCTGTATTTCGGCCCTTAACTTCTGATACATTAAGCGGGATGGGCCACAGCCAGGTCATGATTCCAGAGTGCCCTTCAACAAACACTTTTTTTGCCACTTGGCTATCGGAGACTTTTGCATTTAAACCGCTTGGAGATTTCATCTAGTTGTATCTCCTCCCTGTTGGCTCAGCTTCCAAACTTATGCATAAATAAGAAATAATGTCGGTTGTCATTGCAGCGGTGAAACGTCAACGCTACCACACTGGCACCCCTAGCGTTAAAATGCAAAATATCACCTTCGAACGGTATGAAGGATGTTTTTGTTCCTCCTCGACCAGATTCAGCCGGGACACGTCTCCCTTGATACGAATATTGCCTTTAGGGCTTTAATCCTGCCCTTCTCAAAGAACGAGATATATAACAATGTGCAGACACCGTTAATTGCTCTATGAAGTAGTGATATTGGTTTCATTGAATTATTGTGTTGGTTTTAACTTCCTCTCAACAATGTTCGGAATTTGGCTGGAGAATACACTTTGACACGATGATAAAAGTGTTCAGTGTTAACAGTATTCTAAATACATACCAGCAATATACTGTCAACAATTTCGCATGTTCATTGTTTTTATTTCTCATTAACATAATGTTCTAAATATACGAAACGTGCTCAATAAAAATTAATATTAATTTCCTAACCTGCATCTTACATATTGTGTTCCTTTAATTACTATTTGTAGGAGATCAAAGAATATGAAGCACTGATAGCAAAACTAAAGAAGCAGTGCAATCTTCAACAAGTAAAGGAATCCGACGCTGGAAATACAGTTGCTGCTTTAAGTGTCGAATACGAAGCTAAGTTGCAAACAGCTATTGCTGATTTGCAACGTCGTCATGCAGAGGAGGTAAAGATATTTTTGAAAGCTAAAAGATAACAAATGTATTTATATGATTTAAAAGTGTTGGAAATTTAACATTATTAATTGTGTTTGTTCTGCTGCTATGTTGTTTGGAAATACAGTAATCTTATATAAATCCACAGAAAATGTGTTTCGATCGAAAAAAATTTTTAAATCTTAGCTACCATTCTCTAGTCATGTAGAAGAGCTACGGGCAGAACGTAGATACATTTCGACTACAGTTCTATGTTTACGAGACGAGGAATTATGTACATTGTTTACATTTGACGGATATTCCCCCCCATCTTGTTTTTTGTTAACACAACGTTTCGGCTGAAATACCCTCCAGCCTTCATCAGGTATCCTGGGGAAATTTCGAAACTGGGTTCTCATTCTTAAGGTATTTTTCGATGTTATTATTATTATTATTATTATTATTATTATTATTATTATTATTATTCAGGTCACTGCTTGGAATCAAACTCGGAATCTTGGGGTTAGTAGCCCGCGCTCTTAGTAGCCCGGTTTCCGGTGTCTGGGGTTTGCTCATACCACGTCTTTGCTCCTTGTAGGCCGTGATTTCCACAGAGCTCCCAATGGATCATTCTTGCCAAATTGGCATGGCGTCTTTTGTATTCGTGTTGTGCCGATTTTGGGCATTCGCAAACTATGTGACATACCGTTTCACCCCTCTCACCACACATTCTGCATTTGTTGGTGTCGGTAGTGTTGTCTATTCTACACTTCACACAGTTGTTGTTGTTGTTGTTGTTGTTGTTGTTGTTGTTGTTGTTGTTGTTGTTGTTGTTGTTGTTGTTGTTGTTGTTGTTGTTGTTGTTGTTGTTGTTGTTGTTGTTGTTGTTGTTGTTGTTGTTGTTGTTGTTGTTGTTGTTGTTGTTGTTGTTGTTGTTGTTGTTGTTGTTCTTCTTCTTCTTCTTCTTCTTCTTCTTCTTCTTCTTCTTCTTCTTCTTCTTCTTCTTCTTCTTCTTCTTCTTCTTCTTCTTCTTCTTCTTCTTCTTCTTCTTCTTCTTCTTCTTATTATTATTATTATTATTATTATTATTATTATTATTATTATTATTATTATTATTATTATTATTATTATTATTATTATTATTATTATTATTATTATTATTATTATTATTATTATTATTATTATTATTATTATTATTATTATTATTATTATTATTATTATTATTATTATTATTATTATTATTATTATTATTATTATTATTATTATTATTATTATTATTATTATTATTATTATTATTATTATTATTATTATTATTATTATTATTATTATTATTATTATTATTATTATTATTATTATTATTATTATTATTATTATTAGGGCTATGGTTAAGATCAGCTGAACAGGTTACTCTGAATGCATTTCCTCTCTTTTATTATGAAGACATTTTAAAAATTCCCGCTCGATGATTGCAGGCTCTGGAGAAGTTCCACAGAGGTGCTATAACATCATCAAGGCATATCCAACACGCTTGCAGAACGATGAAAGAGTCTTACATCACAGGTGTTCAGTGCATAGGCATTGCTAAGTTGTAGACAGAGTTATGTTGCATAACTGAAATTAGGTGTGAAACAAAGTTGGTTTCCAGTGGAGTCCATCGTGTAGATCACATTATAGCCTTCCTTTCGGCTGGGATGGACAAACAGTTTTACTCTGACTGATCGCCATGAGAAAACTGATTGCATGTATAACAGACAAATTTGAATGGACTAAGGACAGACGTTATTGTTTTCAGACACACCCTCATCTTCTTTTAGATTATTTAGAGAGGAGGGGAAAGGGAATGAGGAGAGGAACCAGCCATTTCCGTAATGTTTACTCTTCATGCCTATTATTTCGTTATCCAAGTATTCTTTTACAATCCAACTATTTGTAACTTATCCCTGTAATGTCATTTCAGCTACAACAGTGTGAAAAATAAATAAAACACACACACACACACACACACACACACACACACACACACACACACATACACACACACACACACACACACACACACACACATATAAATAGTTTTATTATCTCCATAGATAAGGATGATGAAGATATCTACCAAGCCCAAAGGAGATGTTGTAGACGCGAGTAAGAAAAGAGATTTACGGATGGAACACACCGATATGTCAGCTAAAATGAGCAAATATGAAACTGAGGTAAGAGACATTACATAAATCAATGAATGAATGAATCAATGAATCAATATAGTATAAACTAAATAACATCCTTAGTTTATACTAAATAGAAAGATATAATTCCGGGGAGGATACGCAGTCAGAACGCCTGCTATGTCACTTGCTGTTGGCCAAGGCTTCGTAGTCTTTGTTACAGCTGTCCATGTCACATCTTACAGCCTTGATAGTGTTCACAGAACATTTAGCAGCAATCTTGATGTTGGTATTTTGACACCTGTATCATCATGATACAGTGGAGGCTCAATGGCCCAGTGGTTAGGGCAGCGGACTCGCGGTCACAGGATTTCGATTACGATTCCCAGACCGGGCGTTGTGAATGTTTATTGAACGAAAACACTTAAAGCTCCACGAGGCTCCGACAGGGGATGGTGGCGAACCCTGCTGTACTCTTTCACCACAACTTTCTCTCATTCTTCCTGTTTCTGTTGTGCCTGTAATTCAAAGGGTTAGCCTTGTCACACACTGTGTCACGCTGAATATCCCCGAGAACTACGTTAAGGGTACACGTGTCTGTGGAGTGCTCAGCCACTTGCACGTTAATTTCACGAGCAGGCTGTTCCATTGCTCGGATCAACTGGAACCATCGACATCATAAGCTACGGAGTGCCAACAGTAACAACATCATGATACAGGTAACTTTTTTCCAATATGCAGATGGCGTCTAGTCCCCTATATCAGATAACCTCTTTTCAACTGCAACTTTCATCTTTATGCTCTGCAACGCCATTAACAATTATGTATCAAGTACTTTCTGAAAAAAAAAATACATCATCAAATTTACTCCGAACATCCTGTAATTATACGTTTAAGGATTATGTTTTGATAGTTTTTTCGTAGTTGACAATTGTACACTTTGACTTGTCTTTATAGGTAGCAAATTTGAAAAGAAAAATTAAGCTTCTAGAATCCGAGTTGGAGGATAGTGAAAACAAACGTGCAACTGAAGGTGAGAATTACAAGGCCGAAATTACTAATTTGCGTCTGGAGCTAGAGCTAATGTTGAAGGAATTGCAAGACCTGATGGATGCTAAACTGTCTCTGGAACTGGAAATTTCAGCATATCGCAAACTTCTCGAAGGCGAAGAGAGCAGGTAAATGATAAATAGTTAACTTTAGATAATAACATTCTAAAAATATTTTCGTCTTTCTGTTGATTCTCACCTGCTGATGGAGTCGCAGAGAGCACTTATGGGATAATGGGCGTAAGAAACGCAGTAGAATTCATTCTCAAGGTCTGAAAACAGATGAGAGAAAGGATGAGAAAGAGAGAGAAAGAGAAAGAGAGAGAGAGCGAGAGAGAGCCAGAGAGACAAAAGAAAGGAGGGGAGAGAAGAAGAAAGTAAGGGACGTAAAATCAGACTGAAGAAGAATCAACAGCAGTAATATAGTACTTTCTTTTGCCTCAAAAGCGACCGGTGATTGGGGAGTGGAAGCACCGTCCGTTATGTTTGTCAGTAAAAGTCGCCTGACTTAAATCTTTTCAGCCGCTACACTACGATGTAACAAACACAAATTCAACGATATAAACCGACACGCAAAATGACGAAATCAGCCCTCACCCCACATCACAGACTTTTGTTGTCCAGGTCAAACTGAGGTTGGATTACATGAAAACCACGTACACTTTGAAGAATAACGAATATTAAACAAAATTTGTGTTGGAGTACATCTTTCATTATGTCTACATATTAACCTAAAATATTTACTGTAATTACGTGAAATATATTTTAATTTTCCAGGATAGGCATGAAATCATTTGCAACTGCTATTGGTGGATTTCAAACAGAGGCTGAGTCGGCACTCGCTAACGCACTAGCAGCAAGTAAGTTGCACTTGTCTTCTTCAATTGCTTCATAAAAATGCACTACCAACACACACACATACATACATACATATATATATGTATATGTATATATATATATATATATATATATATGTGCAAATGCATGAGTGTGTAGATTCATATATAGAAAAGTATATACATATACTGTTGTGTCTGGGGAGAGTCATTTTCTTATCGTGCCTTAAAATTTAACACACTCACTGTTAAAATTTCCACTTATTTCTTATATAAAATGAAATAAGAAATAAGTGGAAATAAGTGGAAATTTTAACGGTGAGTGTATTAAATTTTAAGGCACGATAAGAAAATGACTCTCCGCAGACACAACAGAATATGCTTCAACACACGAAATCACATACACATAAAAAATCTTGCAAACCAAATCCAAAAACGAAATGTATACATATACTTGTATCCCTGTGCACACACATTCGCACACACACACATAAACGTATACACTCCCACGAACACATACACCCACCACACACACACTTCAATAAATATTCATATCTTTGGATATTTTCTTTACTAGGTAAAATGACTTTGAGTCGCTCTACAACTGGCGTTGTGGGCATCATTGAATTAGCAACCGATGGAACATACATTAAACTTGAAGACGTTGGAAAGTCCTCGAAGGTAAGACTTTCTGTTGATGTATTAGGTCTGCTGGTGTCAGATACAATACTGCACTTTTATACCATTTCCTTATTGATACACTTCGACAGCCAATAGTTTAACTGCTACTAGTATTTTTATTTCGTCGCTTAGTGTACATGATTGTTGTAAGTTTTGTGTATGTAAGAAGGAAGTTATTGTTTGTCTCTACTGTTTGATTGAAAGCGCAGCAAACCTTCATTCCTCCTTTCCTACCCCTCTCCCTCTCACATGAACACAGACATACACAAAACTGCATACACACGCACACAAACACGGGAATCAATTTTACGTCCGTTATACCCATTGGTACATTAACCATCCATATAATTCATTGTCATCAGTATTCTGTTATTTTTGTGTAATGCATATACTCTTTCCAATCGTAGAGTGCACCAAACATGAAGAACTGGACATTGACCCAAACCCTTGACAATGGCACGATTAACACCCATAAGTTTACCGATGGTAACGTGTTTAGTTCTGGCAAAATTGTGAAGGTAAGTTTTAGTTATATTTTTAACTGCTTATTATTCTTATAACTTAAAATAACTAAGTATCAGATATTATAATTCATAGTTTAAGTCTGTAAAAGAGACGGCGATCCTGTGACGAGGATTGAATCTAGTATCTATCGATTGTTGGGAGTCAGCATTCCGTAGATTGTCATCTAGAGCGATATTCGTTCTATTGTTTCTTATTTCTTTACTGCCCACAAGGGGCTATACACAGAGGGGTCAAACAAGGACTGATAAACAGATTATGTCGATTATATCGACCCCAGTGCGTAACTGGTACTTAATTTATCGACCCCGAAAAGATGAAAGGCAAAGTCAACCTCGGCGGAATTTGAACTCAGAACGTAGCAGCAGACAAAATACCCATTTCTTTACTGCCCACAAGGGGCTACACATAGGGGACAAACAAGGACAGACAAACGGATTAAGTCGATTATATCGATCCAGTACGTAACTGGTACTTAATTTATCGACCCCGAAAGGATGAAAGGCAAAGTCGACCGCGGCGGAATTTGAACTCAGAACGCAGTAGCAGACAAAATACTACTAAGCATTTCACCCGGCGTGCTAACGTTTCTGCCAGCTCGTTCTATTGTTTCTGATATGTTAGACGTAACATTTTTCTTCTATTATCTCTGATCCATGACTAAAATGAAGAGTAGTGGGGGATAATAAGAGAAGAAGAAGGAAGATGGTATTCGTTTGTGGAAGTAAGAATTACTCTAAGTAGGAGTATTTCTAAGTTGTGCTTATGTTAATTACATTGAAATCATTAGCAGTTAATTTGAAGTGGATGCCAACTCTCTGACCATTACACTAACCACGGTCAAGAAAACAGTTACTAATCATTCTGTGTATAGTCAAAATTCTTAGAGTAGTAAACACAATGCCTAGTATTATTCGTCCCACCATTCTTAGTTCAAATCCTGCCAATGTCTAATTTACCTTTCAGCCCTCAGTGCTCGATAAAGATTATAAATTACCAGTCACATTCTGATGTTGATAACATCGATAGACAATCTTCTCACTAAAGTTTCAGAGTTCTTGCTTTGGAAGAATCGTTAGGGTATCCGAAAAATACACTTTGATATTTGTTTCCGGCTCTTTACTTTGCATTTTCAAATCCTGCCGCAGTCAATACTTCCGTCTGCCACTTCGGGTTTATAAAATAAAGTACAAGTGAAGAACTGGAGTCCATGTAATCGACTAAACCTCGTGTTCACATTTCTGGCTTTTGTTGATGATGTTATAATTAATTTATTTGTATCCATCTTTAGATTTGGGGATCAAAACACGGTGCTGGAGAAGATGGCATAACATCTTCCGCTGTCGCTCAATGGGGAACAATGGCTATCCCGTCAACAATTTCTTTGAAAGACGACAAAGGCAAGGTAAGATCTCCTAATCTTTTGTTTAGTATACATTTTCTTTCCCACTTTTCTCACTGTAGCTATAGAGTACATTTCTCTTTCTAAATTCATGCACTTCGAGAGTTAATCTTACGTAGTCATTTGACCTGGCCTGCTGGCAATAGTAACTCTTTCTCCCTGATATACCATATTATAAAAAAATGAACAAATTTTATTTATGAGGAAGAAGTTACAACCAAATGTGTAATTGAAACATGCTATCATCAGTTCAATATGCCTTTGTCAAACAAACTTAATATTTAAAACATTAGGGGTAGTCACTAGTATGTAATAAGGCTGATACAGTTTACTGCTTTAAGTAATAGTTGGAATCTAGCTTAAAAAGTGACAAATATTTCATCATGATCTTGTGTCGACTCCAATAAACGCTTTCTGCCAACATGGCTTGGTGAGAGGTGTTATATATTCCAATAGCATTGTTTTTCATACGCTTAAACATAGTGATACACCTTTGTTGCAACACACAATAAGAATACTAGTTTTATATGAAGCATCGAGTCACCGATAAATATGATATATTCTGATTATCATGCGAGAGAAATCATGCGAAGTTAAAAAAGCCTATGAAATGTTTCATTTTTAACTTGTTAGTACAAAATGGAGAAATAATATATTGTGACCTCTGACTCTTCTGTACAGTTTTGTAACACTCAGGCCAGAACGACTAGCCTCGGTAAACTACATGAAAATGGTTACTTTATGGTGCACCAATTCCTTAACTGGTAACGAATCCCCTTGTTTATTCATTAATTTTTCAATCTTTTTCACTTTTCAGGAATACTCTTCAGTTGTTATCAAAATAAACTCGTGAAGTACGTCATGTCTCAGCAGAAAAACTCCGGTTTTGTTGCAGTTAGCACCGACTTACAGAAAATCTCTTCTTTTCCCATTAAAATAATAATTTCACTTGAAATACTAATTCTAAAGTAAACTTCTGAACGCTTCACAGTTTCTGCTTTAATATTTTTTCATGATTCACAAATATTTCAGATAATTACAGAAAATAAGAGTAAATTCATTTGTCAAATCCAATATATTTTACAATATTGTTTAAAAAATTATCAAATATTAACAAACGCTTCAGCTTGATACCTTTTGTTATCGTAATTTCAATAAAGATTGTTACCTAAATAATATATCATCAATGTAAAGTGTGTTTTGCTTCCAAATGTTTTGCACTTAATAGTATTTCACAGTATAAAAACACAGAATTTATGCAACACACACAAAATTAATCGAGAAAAATAAGCAACAATATCTTGTGAAAATATTAAGCTTTTTCCTGAATTAGGGACCGTTATTTGTTATTCTTTGAACAACCTTGTACTTTGTAATTCAATTAAATTGTATGAAAAAATGGCAATAAAATGTTATTAATATATATTTTCGTATGCATTTTTAATCATCTTCAAATAGTCTCCTTATTGTAATACTTTATAAGAGCAAAATAAAGCACAATCAATAGAACCGATTAGAACGTCAATGTCTTTATTTTATATTATATGTTCCAATTGAAATCTCATACTGATCAACGTTGCCTTTCGTCTTCCATATGTCAATACATTTGAGGGATTTGATCCCACTTTACAGCAATTTAAATAAATATTTTCTAAATTATTCTCGTGTTGACGTATAGTTTATGAAAGAGGTTTAGCCCCAGCTGGTGGGGAAGGAGCGTATGATGAATTTATATACTAACGCACGCATACACACACAGACATACAGACGGATACACAAAAACATACACACACATACGCACACACATCTTTGGAATTTATTTAGGTTTGCCCATCTTAAAAAATTTAGAGTTCCCCAAACAAATCAGCAAAGCTCATTTAAGTCAAGACATCTTACAGGGCTTTGTGAATTGGTTGCTGATTCTGTGTCTGAGTATATTCTATATTCTATAATCTATAAGTACGTGTGATTGTAGGCATGTTTTAAGCCGAGGACCTTAGATACAGAGTTCCTGCTATTTGGTACAAATTTTCAGGGTTCACCAATCGACGGTATTTGGATCACTTCAATCAGTTCTTGGAGGACTCCGGCATGTCTAGCCTTTTTATGAAATCTGATATTTCATAGCCCAGTGCATCTATGATAATGAATACAAATGAAAATAAATTTCCTGTTATGCATGCGCGCACACACACACACACGCACACATACACATAAACACATACACAGACAGACAGACAGACACACATATGCATACACATATGCACGCACGCATGCAAACTTTAGGCTACCGTGAAGAAAAGTCCTCACTAACGATTAGCTCAAAGCTATAATCGCGAATATTTTCCTCAATGTTAAACTGGTGTGAAAATGCCTGTAGCATTTAAAATGTCTCCCAAATATGTTTGAACTGATCAAGAAATTTGTTTTCCATCAATCCTTCTCTTTAATACTTTGGTATTTTACCAAACCTGACGGTGTACGAGTGCAAATCAGTTTTCTTGTTTACTGCCTGATTATAAAGCTTAGGCTTTCTATAATCTCAGACTTACCTCTCTTTGATATCCCCTCCTAAAGAGAAGAAAAAGAAGCAGAAATGCGCTCTGTGTATTGTACTTGATGCACCCACCCTCTTTGCAATATATTTTGCTGTTGTGATGTCACACGCTTTTCAACAAGAGGAGTGGGTATTAACATAAAATATCAAACAACAGAGAATGTTTTTAATATAACCAGGTTTTTACTTCAGTCATTCTGAGACAAGTCTGTAATCTCTTGTGATGATTTTGGTTTGACCAGCAACGTGAAGAAAACAGTTATAATGTATCAACCTGCGTGTGGTGCGAAAGGGCTGATAGAAAGAAAGATAGAATAAAAGAAAGAATAGAGTCGTACAAGATTTAGATAAATATATACGTACATATAAGAGACCAAAGTGTACGTACGCCGCTATATAAATATATATATATATATATATATATATATATGTATGGGAGAATGTACGAAAAAAAACAACAGACGAGGACAGGTGGTGTAAACAACAAAAGGATGTATTAGTATGACGCTCGGGAATACGGAAAGTCTTTAACGTTTCGAGCTACGCTCTTCAACAGAAAGAATACGGAGACAAGGAGAAAAACACGGAGAAAAAAATTGAATAGTGTTCAGTCAACGGTCAATCATATATTACTACCCTATAATGAAAGTTGTAGATATATACTCGGGGCCAATTTAACTATTTCTCTGTAGATTGAAAATGGGATAAATGGGATATACCAATATATATTTATATACAATTTATATACAATTCTAAAGTATTCATACAGAACATAAATAACCGATAATTCTGATTTAATACTTCGTAGCATAACCATTATTCAGTTCCACTTCAACCAATCTCTTCTTGTTGTTCTTAATCAAGGACTCGCATCTTTCTTTAGGAATTTTTTCCCATTCTTCTTGACAAATTTTCTTCAAATCTGGAATGCATGTTGGGGCTCTTGAATGAATTTTAATTTTCAAGTAACGCCACAAATTTTCAATGGGGTTCAAGTCGGGTGACTGTCTCGGCCATTCTAATAATTTTATATTGTGATCGACAATCCATTTTTGGTAGACTTCGCCGTGTGCTTAGGGTCATTATCCTGTTGTAAAACCCGCCCTTCACAAAGCTGGAGCTTTTCTACAGAGTCCCATAAATTATTGTTCAAAATATTTTGGTACATCTCTGCAGTCATTCTACCATCTATCAGATGTAACTTGCCAGTGCCATTTGCAGAGAAACACCCCCATCTCCAAACTCTATAGTAGGAATTGTGTTTTTCGGCGAATAGGCGGTACCATCTCTCCTCCAAACATGGCTACGCGAATTTCGTCTAAACAATTAAATTTTCAACTCGTCTGTCCATAGAACATTTTCTCAGAATGTATCAGATTTAGCTTTATGTTCATAAACAAATTCTAAATGGGCATCTCTATGCTTTTTAGTCAACAGCGGAGTTTTTCTAGGAGAGCATGACTTCAGTTCATTCCTATGAAGTTCATTGCTGATTGTTCGTAGTGTAACACTAATCCCCGAAGGTAACAAATCTTCTTGAAACTCTTTTCTGGTGATCATTGCATTTTTTTCTTTGCTTCATTTTTCTTAAAGATCTAGGAGAAACCTTGCGTGGTGCACCGGATCTTATTTTTTTTCAACAGTTCCCGATTTTGTATATCTTTGAATAAATGAAGATATGATAGAAAATGGAATACAAAGGGTCTCTGATATTTTCCTGTAACTTTTTCCTGCTTTCCACTATTCAATAATTAAGTTTTTCACTGAATTTGTGAGTTCTTTACTTTTCGCCATTATTACGACACTACTTTATGTTGTCTCAGTACTGAATGAAGGAGCTAACGTTTTGACACTTAAAAAATGATAAGATTATTGGAACAAACGAGTAAGTTCTAGTCGAAAAAAATTATTTTAACAGTATTTTGTGGCACAGAAAAAATCATAAATTTATTCTGTACGAATACTTTTTTCACCCTTAAATATCTATAGTTGTATATAAATTCATAAGTTACTATAATTTATTAGTTTTTTTTGCATATTCTTAGTTTATGCATGTGTATGCGAATATAGTATTGGTATATCCCATTTATGCTCATTAGAAATTAAATAAATAAAGAATTTTGGCATGTACGAATATTTATTTCCCCCCACTGTACCTACATATACAGGCTAATGCACACAAGAATATTTATGTGGTAATTGAAATTGATCTCTGCAATGCCTAATACATCCTGCTGATCTGAAACTGATCTATGTAACCAAAGACTACATTTGCTTTTGCTAAAAAATAGATCTTACACTATTAATATCCTCTTTGCATGCCTTCCCCTCTCTTTCCCTGCCACTCAGTTCCTTTATCTTTCTACAATTTTCACTACAACACTTCCTTGTTATTTGTTATATATAAGAAGATATAACGTCTTAGACTCGATCTTTTGGCATAGTAAGAAAACAACAGCAGGTCGTACAACGTTCTGCAGAACCTTTTTCCGAGCGCAATTCGTTCTCCAAGCAGTGAGTCGTTTCTTATTATATTCCCACATTTCTCTTTAACACAAAATCTTTGAATAACAACAAAAATGAATCAAGAAATAAAAGCAAGAAAACCAGTGAGACGTGTGGGACGAAAAAGACCAGCTCCCATCCATCCAGCTCCAGTGGTCTTGCCAGGTAGAGTGGCAGCAGAACATGGCCAAAAACATGTTGCTGAAATGAAAAATAACAGGGAAAAAGAAAAGATAGAGATGAAAGCTTTAAATATAAAACTTACCACCGTTCTTACAAAAATACGTTACTTAGAAGCTGAAAACAAACATCTGAAAAATAACTTGAGTGCTCAGAATGAATTTAAATATGATAAGATTAAGATCTTATACGAAGATCGACTGGATGAGTTGAAAGCACTTCTAAAAGACAAAGATGAGGAACTTGCAGCTGTGAAGTCCAAAAATGAATCGCTTGAAGAAGAAGTTGACGATTTGAGTGAACAGTAAGTGAAATTTGCTCTCAATATTTGATTTTTGCACGCCTTTATTATATCCTTTAAAACTTCTACGCATCATAAACGTTCATCTTTAAGGTTAGGTCAATTTTTCTTGACTAGATTACTTCAATTTCCTTTAAATTTTCTTTCTCCACATTCTACCTAAAGTGAATTTTCGCATTCTAGTTAGGCTCTTGAAATTTTAAAATTTGCAACACTTAAGATATCAATATTAAGCACAGACATTTTGCTTGGTCTGTTTGTTGCAGAACAAAACTTCTAGGTCCATTCTCATATTCTATGTAAAAAAAAAAAAAAAAAGTCGGTCTGGCGAGTCGTTCATTTTTAAAAGGAATCTTGATATAGCTCGACATTCAGACAGTGGAGTTAGGGGACATCTCATACAGAAATATCAAAAGGATTCAGCTAAATTGGCAATATCTAGACAAATAGCATTTGAGTTGTTAGGTCAGGCATACTTTTTGATTTAAGATTATATAGATTTCTGACGAAATGAAATTCCTATCCACCCTAGCTTTCATGCTTAGTGTAAGTCTGTGTAAACTGATTTCTTTATTTGATTAGTTCCCTGTGGTTGTTATGAGTATTATGGCACATTTCTAGTCTATGTCAAGCTATGATGGAAGTGAAGCCCCTATCAAATTTAACTAAGCTTTCAATAATTCGACTTTGTTGACTTAATCAAATCATTCTCTCTACACCATTCGTGTTTCTATTGTCAATACATCAATATAACTTTGAATGTTTGTAATCACGATAATGATACTATCTGAATAAATTAACATGATCCATGAGTTTAAAAGCCGAAAATGTTCTTTCTCGAACGAGTTGATTGTGAGAAAAATTAGTAAAAACTCAAGAGGGGGGAAAATCTTTAAAAATTGGGGGAATGGGAAAATTGCGTCGAACCAAAACTAAACAAGAATGAAGCTTTTGTAATGCAGTTCAGTGAAGACACTAGGGAAACCACTCATACGAGCCACAGTTGACACCATTGAAAGACTTTGAGGGAATTGAACTGATCAGAGATCCATCCAATCCAATTCCAAGAATTTTTTATGAAATATTATTGGAGGTGATGTCTTGATTTTATAAACATAAAAAGAATTCAGCCCGTTTTAGAAGTTTCAGAACACTTACAACGAACTATATTAATATTTTTGCTAATATTGGCTGCTGTTACCTATGGATATACTCACTAGAATTGTGAACTAAATAATATTTGCAATAATTTCACTGGAGCACAATAACTTACATGCGAGGTCTCAATTATCAGATACTCGTTCATATCGGTAGTGTCGCAACGTCCAATCGAATTTCAATAATTTATACTGCGTCATATCATAGAGATAATCTTCCTGGTCCACTTCCTGCATAATATTTCAACCAACCAACGCCGCCACTTAACATAATTGGTTGTCATTAACCGGGATGTTGATTAATGCTTAGATAATGTTACTGATTATATATTTTTTTTTACTTACTGCGGCCATACTTGGGTACCGCCTGGAAAGATTTAATCGAATAAGTCGGGGGAAGTAAAAAACGAACACCGCTTGTTCAGTACTGATTTGGGACAAACAGACACAAACAAACACACACACACACACACACACACACACATAACATGCTTCTTTCAGTTTTCGTATTTGACATTCTCCCAAATGGCTTTGGTCGGCTATCAAGGAGTTGGGAAGCAAACGTCTTACCATACAACCCCTATGACTACCACTATGGATTGAGTAAAGAAAAAGCGTACTCTCATCGATCTCAGTATAGCTGTACGCTAACGACTCGCTGTTGTAATGTCAACATGTATGCTGTCCATGTTAACTGCTACCCGCTGTCCATGTTAACTGCTACCTGCTGTCCATGTTAAAATGTTATCTGCTCTCCGTAAGGTAGAGGCGCAATGGCCCAATTGTTAGGGCAGCGGACTCGCGGTCGTAGGATCGCGGTTTCGATTCCCAGACCGGGCGTTGTGAGAGTTTATGGAGCGAAAACACCTAAAGCTCCACGAGGCTCCGGCAGGGGATGGTGGTGAACCCTGCTGTACTCTTTCTCTCACTCTTTCTTCCTGTTTCTGTTGTGCTTGTAATTCAAAGGGTCATCTGTGTCACGCTGAATATCTCCGAGAACTAGGTTAAGGGTGCCATACTGGGGCACTGCGTTGAAGAATTCAAGTTGAACGTATCGACCCCATAATTTTTTTCCCCTTTTACTTGTTGCAGTTATTAGACTGCGACCATGCTGGGGTACTACCTTGTAATATTTTTAGATGACTGTATAGAACACAGAAATTTTTTGTAAAGTCAAGTCAAAACCACCTTAGTTATATATTTCGTTTTTTGTGTGATTTTTTTTCCTTTGTTCTTATTAAATCATTAGACTGCAGCAATGTTGGGGAACCGCTTTGAAGAATTTTTGGTCGAATTATCGACCCCAGAATTTTTGTTAGGTGATTTTCAACCAGCGCATGAAGTTGAGCTTAGAAGATCTCTCCACATGCTAGAAATAACAGCCAAATGTCTTGAAGTTTTTGTTATTTCACAGAAACGAAAATAAAACAAAAACACAATTTTATGTCTCTATTCTATGATGTATCATTTATGTATATAATGCTTCCCTTATTTTCAAACCCCATAACTCTAAAATTATAAGGCATAGTGGGGAAAATATTTGTTCACACCAGTGGCTTTGAGAATCACAATGTGAAATGGGTTTAAATTTGTAAAGAAAATTGTAGTGATCTGCCATGGAACAACAACATCGACAAAAATATCGGTGATTACCCACACCTTGTTTCTGGTGGAAAGAGGACACACTGTCAGACACATCTTTAAGGATTCCACATAACCACTTCACCATTTGGGCTACCAGGGCCTCAAGGCTGGAGTCCCTTGCAAGGGTAAGACAATTCTTTGACCCTTGTTAGATGTCATCCTACTGTTGCTGGTATAGGGGGGGGGGGGCATAACATTTTAAGCTTCAAGGCCCCAATTTTGTAGATACGCCTCTGATATACAATTTTCTTTCTATACTTTAAGTCCTAAAACTCTGATGATAACTACAAGTACAACGGAATGGTCAGATAATATTTTTTCTTCTGTCTGTCCTAAGAAATCTGTCTCAAATTAAGTTTCACACATACAGAATAAGCAAAGAAATAAAGAAACTAAATAAGGAACGGTGGCATTTTCATGGATCATTTGGTATTTTTCTGTATAATTTTATCATAATGCTGGCGCTATTTTATTAGAATATGAAACTATTCAGCCTTACCATACATACCAGCCACACCAATCCATACCTAGCATAAATAAATATTTCTTAGCCAAACCATTTCACTGTTTTTCTGTCAGATTAAGCCAAGTGCAGGACGAGAAAGACAGAGTGCAAAGCGACAACGATGGCTTACACGATGATGTTGCCCGCTACATTGCAGACAGCGAAACCAGCAGAAGAAGGGCAAGTGAACTGCAGAAGCAACTTGAAGACTGGAAGGCCAGAAATGGCATCGTTGTGAATCAAATGAATGCACTTAGAGAGGTACGTTGCAATACTTTGAAGTCGTAATCTCTCACATATATACATCCCAACCAAACATACACACACACATACACCTACCCACACCCACACCCACAGACATATATATATATTCGACGGGCTTCTTTGAGTTTCTGTCTACCAAATCCACTCACAAATAGAAAACACTTGCCGAAGGTGCCAGGCAGTGGGACTGAACACAGAAGCATATATTTGGCAAGCAAGCTTCTTACTATACAGCCACATATGTATAATACCCTTGATTATCGTTGGCTTCCAGTTTTTTGGCATATTTGGTTTTGATGAAAAGTAGGAAGAAAGGTCAGTTTCGACCTCTTTGGGGCTTTTGAGTAATAAACCATCAAATGATTTTGTAAGGTTCGAAACAAATAGCAATCAGAAGGAGCGAGGTACGGGGAATAAGACAGGTGAGTGATTTTTTCCCCAAACAAGTTGTTCTATTTTTCTTGATGTAATCTTTGTAATGTGGACGCCTCGCATTATCTTGATGAAACACCACTTCCTTATGACTCGCCAAAGCAGGCCTGGTGTTTTTTGAACCCAATACTCCTCTAAAGAATAACGCGTTGTCGCCTATCATATTATGGAGAGTCATTCTGCAAGGTCCCCTGACTCTAAAACGTCGGTTATCAAAGTACTGCATAAACTTCTAATAATAGTATGTGTGCGTGTAGGTGGCAACACAAAATAGTTCCTTTTGGGAGCCGATTTCACTTTTCTTATTTTTGTACTTTATCTTCCATCCAGGATTAATTATTGATGTAAAGCGTATTTTATAATAAAGAATGATGAAAATATTTGTTTATTTTTCTGTAGGAACTAAAAAATGAAACTACTCAAAGACTGGAGTTAGCAAACTGTACCGTGAAGCTGGAAGACGAACTTTCTTTCAATTATGATATCCACGATGTTGTAATGTTGCTCTTATTTTTTTCCCTTTCCTGTTTTTTTCTTTTCTTGCACGAGAATTGCCATGTAGTTTTTAGTTATTTTTTATTTTATAAATTCCTCATGGTGTTTACAACTTCCTGGAATCAGATTGCGTCAATTTCGCAATCATAATTAAAGAATCACTGCTTTTCAAGAGATCAGTTACAACTATCTCAGTAAGCTGGTAAACTACAAATGACAGTGTCGGTGCCTCCTATCTGCAGTTACTTACGACTTGATCACTTATCTATAAACTTATCTACATACTTATCTCTCAAAATGACCCATTACACATATTTGATTATATATAACAATGGACAGACATCGCTAATCGTTCTGAGAAGCAGAAGTGCTTTCATTAGTTTATTCTGTTGAAATTCCTCTCAACAATTTTCGGAATTTGGTGGGAGAATTTACTTTGATACGATGAAGAAAGTATTCAGTGTTGACAGCATATCTGCCCTGGCCCAGAAGAAGATGTATGCCAGCAATTTGCCTTAGCATTATGTTTTAAATCTACGACACCTCAATAAAACCTAATATTAGCTTCTTAAAATGCATTGAAATAGTAGAATATTTACCACACCGGACAAAAGGTTTAGCGTCAATGTAATCGGCTTAGGCCCCCCCCCCCCCACATCCAAAAAATTGCTGGCCTTTTGCTAACATTTGAAACCATTATTGCTATTCTAACCAAGGCGGCGAACTGGCAGAATCGTTAGGAACCAAGTAAAATGCTTAGCGGCATTTTGTTCAACTTTACAATGAGAGGTCAAATTCCGTCGAGATCGCCATTACCTTTAATCCCTCCGGGGTCGATAAAATACGTACCAGCTGAGTACTAGGATCAATTTGATCGACTTACCCCACCCCCGAATTTGCTGTCTTCGTGTCAAAATTTGAAACCAATAGTTACTTCCTAACCTCCGTTTTACCTATTGTTTTGTTTTAAATACTATTTGTAGGAGGTCAAGGAATTACAGGCGATGATATCAAAATTGAAGAAGATACCCGATTTCGATGAAACATGGAAGGCCGAAATTGGAAATATAGTTGCTGATTTAAGCGCCCAGTATGAGGATCAAATGAGAAAAACTATTGCTGCTATGGAAAGTAAACATGCATTAGAGGTAAAGAAATATATAGAAAGATCAAATATGCTTTAAACAGTTGGAAAATAAACCTTATAAAATCTGTTTGTTCTCCTGATACTTCAGATAATATCAGCCACGTTGTTTAGTATGTTTATATGCATTGCCATTTCCGATACTAAATTTATATTGATCAATATGCATTGTACGAAAGAACAAATATAGTTGGATGCTTTAAAACAGTTGGAAAATTAACCACCTAATAGATTGTTTGTTCTTCTGGTATTTTGTCGTTTTGTAATCCGTAAATCTTCTATAAATCCACAGGGACTATACCACGCCTCTTTTCAGGCTCATTATACCACATTTCTAGAGTTCGAATTTCATCTTAATATCAGCTCTAAACAGTGGCCATACAACTTCAAATCATCCTTGAAGAGCTCATAGTTCATACTTAGAGTTTTGTTTTCTTTGTAGAAAGCGTTCTTTTCGGGTGGGATAGACAAGCATTTTTTTTCCCGATCGCTAGGGGAAATTACAGGTTGTATACACAACGCACAGATTTGAATGGAAGAGGGCTCAGGCAAGCTCTCTTTATTTTAATTTTTTTTTCAAGTCAATTGTAGAAGGAAAGGGAGTCCAGGAACTGTTTATGTTAATTTTACTCATCATGCCTATTTTTTCATAATCAGTTCTGAACAAGAATCCAACAATTTGTAACTTATCCTTGTAATATCTCTTCAGCTACTGCGATTTGGAAGACAAATAAACCATAAAAATTATAATTTTATTATCTCCATAGTTACAGTTAATGAAGGCAAATGCCAAGCCCAGAGAAGATGTTATAGCTAAGAGAAGAGATTTGCGCAAGGAAGAGGGTAATAAGTTGGGTAAAATAAGAGACCTTGAAACTCAGGTAAGGAACATTACATCAATCAACTAACCAGCTAATCAATCAATCAATCTATCTATCTATCTATCTATCTATCTATCTATCTATCTATCTATCTATCTGTCTGTCTGTCTGTCTGTCTGTCTATCTACATATATACCAGTATACAAACGTGCGTGTACCAGTATACAAACGAGTACTAGGCTTATAAGTCCTGGGGTCGATTTCCTCGACTAAAGGCGGTGCTTCAGCATAGCCGCAGTGAAATGACTGAAACAAGTAAAAGAATAAATATTACAATATAATATACATAGTATACACAAATTTAGTAAAAAACAGACTCCTGGAGTTACAAAGACTAGGCCAAGAGATTCGTTTGACAAGAGTTACTATCAAATAGAGTTAAATGGCTTCAAAATACGTTGTGTTCGAATAAAGTACATACATCTAGATACCTGTAAGTATTAGCCTACTAAGAAATTAAAAATAATAATGTCATAAAATAAAATAAATAAATGATGAACAACCACAGCCACATAGTTGTATATTCATATTCTCATTGATCTACATACAAAGAAATGAACATTAGTACACAATGAAACTAGTATGTATACATAAGTATAAACATAATTCTTTGCTTTCTTTGCGCCCTTTTAAAGGCTAGCCAGGCTCATGGGCCCGGTTTCCCGGTTTAAATGGTGTATGTTTTCCCCAGCTGGACGGGACACCAGTCCATCGCAGCATTACTCATTTTTGCCAGCTGAGTGGACTGGAGCAACGTGAAATGAAGTGTTTTGCCCAAGAACACAACGCGTCGCCCGGTCCAGGAATCGAAACCACAATCTTACGATTATGGTGCTGACACCCTAACCACTAGGCCACGCACCTCCACATAAACATAATACATAACTGAATATGTACTGACTGAAACACTTAAATATGCACAATATAAAAAAAATATGCATATGTACCTAGAGAGGAATGTGCGTACGTATAAGAATATCTTTTTTCTTTGTCTACCTATTAGAGTAATTTCCCTTTTATTCAACGTTTTGTCATAGCGTGTGTAGCCATTAATAGCCGGCGAGAATGTATCGTAGCTCTTCGCTCCGATATTTGAAACTCTGAGTACTATAATGACAACCGTTTACTGTTTGTTCTAAATTATAACATATATAAATAATCCTCTATTACTAAATAAATTGACCATACATCGTCTTCAGCACAATCCATAAACGAAGTAGTTTGTAATTTGTTACACTTTGTTCTAATACTTAACATAACGAATAAGTAAGGTGCATATTGCTCAGTTTTAGATCAATCATGATCAAGCAGCTGTATGTCTAAATACGTTCTACAACCAGGTAAGGGCTAGTTTCACCTAATAACAATAATAATACGGGATGGTTGGAATACATTTCACAGTTTGCATAAAAGCAAAAGAAAATAAATTTCCCATCGAGAAATAAAAAATCATTCTAAAAAATCAAAATGCATCAACTAGATCAAATAATTAAAGTAATACCAATAATACTTAAAGTAGCCGCACTCAGCTTCTACTAAGGCCTCACAACGGTCCCAGAATCTGGTGCATGCATTCTTCAATGTATCCTTGCGAAGGTTTGAAACACCTCCCTGATCTTGATCACCATTTCGGCCTTGGTGTTGCAGGTAGAGCGCTTGGTGTCTTTCTCAACCGCGCCCGACGCGGGAGAATTAGAAGGACTAGAAACAGGTTTTGTGAAGTCATAGAAATTCTCAAACATCCACAACAGGACCTTTCCGGAGATCTGGCGAGGAACCGAATCCCGCTGTAACATACATACTGCCTTCCAACAGCAATCCTCACCAGCTAGATATTGACCAGTCTCCAACAGCCTGACGTAGCTGTTTCAATTGAGCCTAAGGCCCTGTTCAAAGGTGTGGAACAGCATTAAAATATTTGGCTGGTTTCCAGTCCTCCATATCAGTTAACTTTTTCTAAACTTCACCTTCCAGCGCCGCTGATTGTTCACCAATGCAGGAATGTATTTCTGTAAAAAATGGAAGGCATAAAAAAATTGTCAAATTTAGCCGAATACTCTGTAAAAAAAATTATGTTTCAACAGTTTTGTGGTAATTAATAATTGTATAATAATTAATAATTAATAATTATATAATATTTAACAATTAATAATTGCATTATTTATTATGTCTTTATAGATAGCAAATTTGAAAAGTAAAATTAATGAATTAGAATCTAAACTGGACGAGGCAGTAAACGGGCGTGAATCTGACGCTGCGAGTTACGAGGCCGAGATTGAGCGCTTGCGTAGAGAGTTGGAGGAAATATTGACAATTTTCCAAGACCTGGCAAATGATAAGAACTTCCTAGGGATGAATATTGCAGCATGTCAGGCACTCTTTGAAGCAGAAAATAGCAGGTAAATAAATATTTAACTTAATATGATAATATTCTAAAAGTCTTTCCATTCTTTCGTGGGTTCCGACTTGCTGATGAAGTCGCAGAGACACTGTTGGAACAAAAGGGATAAGGAACGCGGTAAAATTCGTTGTCTAGGTTTCAACAAGGCTAAGAGGGAGGAGGAAAGAGAGTGAGAGAGAAAGTGGGAGAGAGACAGAGAGAGGGAAGGAAGGAAAGAGGAGGAAAGAAAGTAAGAAAGCAAGAGACGGTCAGGTAGGTAGTAAAAGAAGGATCGACGCTAGGCTGCGTTCCTGAAACTAAGTTGACTTCGATGGGGTTTGAGCTCACCTCTGGGCACTAGTTTAACATTTGTTGATAATAATTTGTGAGGTGTACTTTGAACAGTGGGATTCGAAAAGGAAGAGATATTCATTTCTACTTTAGGCACAAGCCTCGAAATTTTGGGGGGAGTGGGGCCAGTCGATTAAATCGACCCCAGTACGCAACTGGTACTTAATTTATCGACCCCCGAAAGGATGAAAGGCAAAGTCGACCCCGGTGGAATTTGAACTCAGAACGTAAAGACAGACGAAATGCCGCTAAGCATTCCGCCCGGCGTGCTAACGTTTCTGCTAGCTCACCACCTCAGAGAAGAGATATTCTGTAGTGGTGAAACCGAACAGTGATCAGAGAATTCACAATGAGCATTGAATTACATATGTTGTTGTTTGCAATCTCGCTGGTCTAATTGAACCTCACGAATTGTCTGTTTGACAGATATCAACATTCATCAGAGAAAATAATTTGTTTGCTGAATTCTTTAAGCAACAGCCTGTAATCTTGTTAGATTGACCCGTCCGGCGTAGCTTCGACTGAGAAGGTAAATAATATGTTCCGATCAGCTCGGTGTCTCAGTCTCCTCACAAATTCTGAATTGCGTGAGTTATGTAGATATATCATTAGATATTCCGTTCGATTCTGCCAGAACATATGAATAAATTATTCTTTGGATTTTCGCTGTTCCGCGTAAACCTCCCGAAACACTGGATCATGTATTCCCGAAAACAGGTTTTGTCTCTCTTGGAGAACGTCTTTCATTAAATTCACATATTAACCTACAACATTTATTGAAATTACATTAAACATATCTTAATTTTACAGTGAGCGTTCGAAATCAGTTGAACCCCATAATGATGGATCTCAAACAGAAGGTGAGTCGGCGTTCGCGAACGCATTAGCAACAGCGAGTTGCATTTGTCTTCATCATTTCCTTCATAAAAGAATGCAACATATATATATATATATATATATATATATATATATATATATATACATACACACACACACACATATATATATATCTACGTATTTCTCTCTCTCCCCCTCTCTCCCCCTCTCTCACCTCCCCCTCTCCCTCTCTCTCTCTATATATAAATGTGTGGTGTGCTTGTATGTGCTTGTTATGTACCTTGGGCTATTAAATCATTGGTAAAGTGGCAAGAATGATATCGTAACACAATGTACAGGTACACAACGAACTCATTCAGATCCGACCGCAGACAGTAATCTACAACAAATACAGATAGACAAACAGCTAAAAAAACAGAATGAGCGAAACAGAGACGTGTGTGTGTGTGTGTGAGAGAGAGAGAGAGAGAGAGAGAGAAGACGAATGATAGAATTCAAGAGAGAAGTGAGAGAGAGAGAGGGTGTACAATCTATTCTATTAGTAGACTAGTTCCTCATTTATTGACGCCAATAGATAGGAAGTCAAGGCCGACCCCAGGGATTTATTCTCAGAGGGTAACAGTTAGCATAAGAGAGCTCTCACAATTCTGAGATTGCTTCATTGTGTTTGTGTATACCGTGAAATCCTGGGTCTGGCACGTCGCTAGGGGTTTTCTTGTCGAAGTACCATGAGGTAGTGTGAAGGCGCGTGGCGTAGTGGTTAGGGTATTCGGCTCGCGATCGTAGGGTCCACGTGTTCGATTCCCGGTGGTGCGTTGTGTTCTTAAGCAAGACGCTTTATTTCACGTTGCTCGAGTTCACTCAGCTGCCAAAAATGAGTAGTACTTGTATTTCAAGGGGCCAACATTGTCACACTCTATGTCTCGCTGTATCTCTCTGAGACGTATATGAAGTGGTACGCGTGTCTGTGGAGTGCTCAGCCACTTGCACCTTAATCTCACGAGCAAGCTGTTCCGTTGATCGAATCAACTGGAACCCACGTCATGGTAAGTGACGGAGTGCCAGTTATCATGAGGTAGTGAGTTCGAATGCTGGACCGGGCTGTGTGTTAGGTTCATGAGTAAGACTTTAATTTATGTTGCTCCAGTTCAGTCAGCTATAGGAATGAGTTGCGATGTCACTGGTACCAAGCTGTATTAGCCTTTGCCTTTCCCTTGGATAACCTGTGTGTGTGTGTGCGTGCTTGTGTGTGTGTGTGTGTGTGTGTGTGTGTGTGTGTGTGTGTGTGTGTGCACGCGCGCGTGTATATATATATATATATATATATACATATACCTGTAAATCTATATAGAAATATATACATACATGTGTTTATCTTTGTATACACACACACACGCAAGCAGATACCCCCCCCCCCCCCCCCCCTACGCACGCACGCACACACACGCACGCACGCATGCACGCGCACGCACGCACACACACTTGTTCATATATCTACAGTTTATAATATTCATACCTCTGGAAATTTTCTTCAGATAAAGAGACTATGGATCGTCGTACAAGTGGCTCTGTGAAAGTCGTTGAAGTAGCAACCGATGGAAAATACATTAAACTTGAAGACCATGCTAAGTTCCCAAAAGTAAGCGTTCATATCTTTCGGTCGTTTCTTAGTGTTCCTGATGATAGATACAATTCTGTCCTTTTATACCATTTTCTCATACATACACCTTCACAGCCAATAGTTTAACGGTCATGAAAGGTAAGTACCTTTGGCCACTTTGTGTACGTAACAACAACGTCATTGCTCAGTCCCACTGTCGTTGTTTGTTCCTTCTCGAGCCATGCCTGGTTTCCCGGTTTCATTAGCGTATAGGTTCCCCAAGTGGATGGGACGCCGGTCCGTCGCAGCTCAGTGCCACTGCTTTATTGAAACCGCAGCAAATCTTCACCCTTCTCTTTCTCTCTCTCACACACACATACACAACACACATACATATACACGCGTACTCGCAAACATACACGTACACACACGCAAACATGGAAATCTATTTTCCTTCTGTAATATTCAATGATACATTGCCTACCCGCTTAATTCATTATTATCAATATTCCTTTTCTACTGTCTTATGTATATGCTCTTTCGAATCGTAGGGTGCAACAAGCATAAAGAACTGGATATTGACTCAAACCCTTGACAATGGCAAGAGCCACACCCATAAATTTACCAATGGTAACGTGTTTGCTTCTAACAAAATTGTCAAAGTAAGTATGTGTTATTTTATGTTTATTATTACGACGATAATAGAGAAGGCGACCTAGTGACGAGAATGGAATACCATGTGTATCGATTGCTGGGAGCCAGCATGCCCTATAACAATGTTGAGTAATATTAGTTCTATTGTTTCTGATATGTTAACAATAATATTTTTTCTTTCATTACGTTGATCCATGATGAAAATGAAGTGTAGGGGGAATAAGAGAAGGAAGAAAGAATTCATTTGCTTTCCACTTGTGTTACTAAGCTTATGTTTAATTTGTGTCTATATTAGTTATATTAAAATCATTAACAGTTAATTCAAAATGGATGCTACCTCTCTGACCACTACAGTAAACACGGACAAAAAACAGTTGCTAATCATCCTGCGTATAGTCAAAATTGTTAGAGTAGTGGGACATAATGCCTAGTGTTATTCATTCCACCTCGTCTTAGTTCAAATTCTGCTAAGTTCTAATTTACCTTTCAGCCGTCTGAGGTTGATCAATCTTTCAGACTTTTTGCCTTGGCAGAATCGTTAGCGTATCCGAAAAATACGCTTTGACATTTATTTCCGGCTTTTTATTCGCATTTTGAAATCCTGCAGTAGTCAACTTTTCCGTCTACCACTTCGATTTTATAAAATAAAATTACCGGTGAAGAACTGGAGTCCATGTAGTCAACTAAAACTCTGTTTCATAGTTCTTACCTTATGTCTAAGTTAGAAGAAATATTACTTTTGTTGGTGATGCTGTTACTATAATTAAAGTTTTTGTATACATCTTTAGATTTGGGGATCAAAACACGGTGCCGGGCAAGATGGAATCACATCTTCTGATGTCACCGAATGGGATACATCAACATCGACAATTTCTTTAAAAGACACCGAAAACATGGTAAGATTTCTTAATTTAGTGCTTTAACACACACATATTCTCTCAGACTTTTCTCTCTATATCTCCTCAGTACATTACTCTTTCTAAGTTCATGCACTTCGAGAGTTGATCTTATTCTTTGTAAGCCTAGCACTTATTCTATCGATCTCTCTTGTCGAACTGCTAGGTAACGGGGACGTAAAAACATCAGCATCGGTTGTCAAGTGATGTTGGGGGGACAAACACAGACACACAACTATATATATATGTATATATATATATATATATATATATATATATATATATATACGAGGGGCTTCTTTCAGTTTCTGTCTACCAAATCCACTCACAAGGCTTTGGTCGGATCGAAGCTATAGTAGAAGACACTTGCACAAGGTGCCACGCAGTGGGACTGAACCCGGAACCATGTGGTTGGTAAGCAAGCTACTTACCACACAGCCACTCCCTATACTTTTCTTTTAGCACACAAAAAACATACAAGTTTCATATGAAACATTGTAAATCCGTTAAACAGAACGTATTCTGATTCTCATGTGAAAGAAATAAAGTGTAGTTAAAATAGCTTATGAAGTAATTAAGTTTAGCTTGCTAACACAAAGAGCAGATACAAAATTATTCTAATTACGAGTCAATACCGAAACTCCTGTGTATATTTTCGAGACACAGGCTAGAATGAATCTCCGGGGTACACTGCTTAACTCTCTAATAACTCATGAATTTCCCACTTTATTCATTGGTTTCTCAATTTTTTCCACTTTTCAGGAAATCGATGTCCTTGTTATTAAATAAACGCATGAAAAACATAATGTCTAAGCAGAGAAAATCCGTTTTCGTTGCAGTTAGCACCAATTTTCAGAAAGTCTCTTTTTTTTTTTTCACTTTATAGTAATAATTTCGGTAATAATTTCAGTTAAAATACTAATTCTAAAGTAAGCTTTTCGTTTTAATATCTTTTCATGATTCGCTAACATTTAAGATAATTATAGGAAATTAGAGTAAATTCGTTTAATAATTTTACAACATTGTTAAACAATTAACAAATATTAATAAACGCTTCCACTTGATACCTTTTGTAGACGAGATTTCAAAAAAGATTGCTATACTACATTTTACCTAGATAATATAACATCATTGTACGGTGTGTTTTGCTTCTAAATGTTTTGTACTTAATAGTATTTCACAGTATAAAAACGCAGAATTTATGTAATACAAAAAAAAAAAGTCGAGGAAATAAGCAACGCTATCGTATGAAAATATCAAATTTTTTCCCGGATCATTATTTCTTATTTTATTAACAACCTTGTACTTTGTTATTCAATTTCGAGAATCCTTTCGTGAAATGTATGAAAAAAAAGGAAAAAATGGCAATAAAACGTTATTAATATATATATTGTCGTATGATTTTTAAATCACCATTAAATAGTGTTTTTCTCGTTTTAATTCTTTATAAGAACAAAATAATGCAAAATCGACAGAATCGATTAGAGTTTGATTGTATTTAATTTATAATATCATCTTATGTTCCAGTTTAAACTTTACTAAGTTAAACGTTGACTTTCGTCCTGCAAGTGTCGATACAATAAAGAAACAGTCAAGAGGTTCGAACCCACTTCACAGCAACTAGAGCAAGCATGTTACAAATTATTCTTGTGTTGACGTATTGTTTATAAATGGGGGTGGAAGGTTGTTTTTGAATTTAAACACTAATGCACACACACACACATTCACAAACACTCCCCGCCACATACATACACACACATCTTTGGAATGTATTTATTCCTGCCTACAAAAGTTTAATATATCTTTAATAAAGAAGTAAAACTCTTTCGTTTGAGTCAAGACATCTTGCAAAACTGTGTGAATTGGTTACTGTGTGTGTGTGTGTGTCTGTGAGTATATTCTGTAAGTACGAGTGAGTGTAGACATGTTTTGATCCACGTAATACAGGGTGTCCACAAAGTCTGGGTACATGGAGTAAATAAAATCATAACATAAACAATTAAATATAAGAAATAATAATTTCTTAAAGTATGTGTTAATCCCCATGTGGGTACATGGAGTAAATAAAATCATAACATAAACAATTAAATGTGGGAAATAATAATTTCTTAAAGTATGTTTTAATCCCCCTGTACCCATGTGTCTGTGGACACCCTGTATAATGTCCCTGCTATTTTGTACGAATTTTCAGCAATTCACTAATCGATAGTATTTGGATCATGTGAATAAGTTCTTGGAGGACTCCGGCATTACAAGACGTTCCATGAGGTCTGATATTCAAAGCCCAGTGCATTTATAGTAATGGATAGAGATGAAAATTAATATCCTGTTCTACACACACGCGCGCGCGCACGCACACTTGCAGGCTTTTGGTTACTGTGGTAAAAATACTCGCCTGTAGTAAAAGGTATAGACACTGTTAACAGCTCAAAGCTATAAACGAGAATTTTTAATCCAAGTTCAACTGCTGTGAACTTGCCTTCAGAATTTGAAATATGTGTCAAGCATATTTGAACTAACCTAGAATTTCGTTTGTTTTCCATCACTATCACTTCTCGCTACTACCTATGTTTTTGATCTGATCAGGCGGTCTACGAGAGCATATCAGTAACTCGATGATTAAATGTGAAGGTGTATTAGAGAAACGAATGAATACATGCTTACACACACACACATACACATACAAAGTTTAATTGAAATATGTGTGCTTTCGTGCGTGAGTGTAAATGACGTGAATATTTTGTGGGAGACCAACATGATAGCATGATTAAAGCTGATCTAATTTATAAGAACTACTTTAACTTCTAGTGGCCTTGATTGTGGGGACCTATCAAGGCAATCAAATTAAACCTCATATACAAACGGTAATCTATTTATTGAGCTATGAGAAATTAAATGTTCGCTGACGCTGACATTCTCACTGAACTTATCCAAATGCTGTGAATCATTTTCTCGTGTCTGGCGAATCATTTTTCTATTTATCCACTGCTTATAGCAAAATCGTTAATTCTTTCTACTGTAGGTACAAAGATTGAAATCTTGAAGGGAGATGGCTAATCGATTACATTGACCCCCAGGGCTGAATTGGTTTTAATTTTTATCAACCCCGAAAGAAAAGTCGGTCCCGACGATAAAATGCCACTAGACATTTCGGAAAGGATTCTTCCAGGTCGCTAAGGATTCTTCCAGCTCACTACCTTATAGCAAAAGTCATAATTATTCGTACGGATGGCACAAAGATTGGAATTGTGGGAAAGGGAGATCTCAGTATTCAACTGGTACTTTATTTTATGGACACTGACTATATGAAAGGCAAAGACGACCTAGGGGCGTTTGAACTCGGAATGCAAAACCGTAAGAAATACCGCTAAGCATTTTACCCGGAGTGCTAACGATTCTGACAACTTACCGCCTTCAGCGTAAAGGTAATAATGCCAGCTATTATGACGAAAGCACTGATGATTTTTTGCGGAAGGGAATAAATTCAATAGCCATTAATTAGTTGACACATTTTTCTCTTTATTTTCCTTTCTATTTATATAACTTAATCAGTGGAAGAATGCCTACGCTCAGCTCATTTTCTAGGGCTTTTCAAACTTATTAGAACAATTTTTCATCTGATTTGATTCTTTACCCGAATAATTGATACATAGTACACTTCAACACGCTACACTGAATGACCAATTTGTGACGTTACACTGAGTGACATCATGTCTACCACCCATTTGTAATGTATTTCATCAATCCCAAAAGGATGAAAGTCAAAGGAAATATCGGTGGGATTTGAACTCAGAATATAGCGACCTAATTAAATATAACTAGATATTCTGTTGGCGTTCTAACGATTGTCAATCGCCTTTGACAAAATATTTCATAGGAGAAATTGAGTAACAACAAGAAAAATTATTATTTTTTAGAAAGTAACTCTTGATTGTTTTGCAAGAGAAACTAAGCACGAAATATGTTTTATATGACGGCAAGCATATCCATCATTATGTGAAGGTAGCTGTGTGGCTGACCAAGAGTGTTTTAAGATTATGCTCAGTGCTAACTGAAACGTGAAGATGTACTACTTTCGTTACATTTCTTTCATTAATTTTCTTTTCATTTCGTTTTGCGAACCGTATATACTCAAATAAGCGTAACGGATTTTTAAGGAGAACGAATGAAAGCTAAAACAATGAGAAAAATTGCTTTTTTTGTTATGGTGCATACCCCACTACTACTATATTCTGACATTTCTACTCTTTAATTTCTCTCTTTATTTTTCTCTGCATTTCTCCCTCTTTCTTACATTCTTCGTGCATTCTCACTACATTTCTTCTCTGGCATATATATAAGGCACTACAAGGTCTCAGACTTGGTCACTTAGCTGTGTCGGAAAGCAAGCTGTAACTCGCTCTGCAAAAGATTTTCTCCGTCGTCCCGTTCGTTCCCCAGATAGTAAACAATTTCTTATTCGATTTGAATATTTTTTCTTGAACATCAAATATTTGAATAACAACAAAAATGTCTCAAGTAAAATCAACAACAACAACAGCACCAAGACGAAAAGTTAGGAGGAACAGTATTCGTGTTCCACATGGAGTTTCTATGCCAGTTTATACTCAGAGAGCTCCAATAGTCTTGGCCAAAGGAGTCGCAGCAGCAAGTTCTCAAAAACATGTTGCTGATATGAAAAATAGCAGAGAGAAAGAAAGGAAGGCAATGCAAGGTTTGAATTCAAAGCTTGCCAACCACCTTGAAACAAAACGTATGTTGGAGGCTGAGAACAAACATCTTAAGGAACTCTTAAATAAATCTAGGGTTGAATTTAATATTGATTCAGTCAAGACCTCATACCAAGAGCAACTGGATGAATTGAAAGCACTCCTAGCAGACAAGGATAAGGAACTGGCAGCAGTAAAGTCCCAAAATGAATCGCTTGAAGAAGAAGTTGAAGATTTGAGCGAACAGTAGGTACAATTTGCTGTTAATGTTTGATTTTTGTTCTCCTTCATGTCGTTTAAAGCTTCTACACATCATAAAAATCCATCTTAAAGGTTTGGTTAATTTCTCTCAATTAGACTACTATAATTCTTTTCCCCCCACATTCTACCTAAAGTGAATTTTCAGATTCTAGTTAGGCATCAGGTCTTAAAAATTTTAAGATTTACAATACCTCAGATATAATTTTAAGCACGTAAATTTTGTAGGGTCTGTTTGTTTCAGAACAAAATTTCTTGGTCTATTCTCACATTAGGTAAAAGAAAAGGCGGTCTGGGGAGTTTTTCATTTTTGAAAATAATTTTGATATAACTCGACATTTAGAGAATATACTGAACCGTAAAAGAAACGCGATTTTTTTCAAATTTTATTTTTATTTGGTAAATTCTGAAAATTCACTTGTAAGCGTAAATATTCCAAATATGGTGGTTTATGGCTAAGACCCAAATTGCAGGTAAACTTTCAATTTTCCCGGAAACGGGAGGCCAAAGCGCAGCTGCGTTGAATGCTGTAGGTCGCAAACAATTGTCATGAAAACCGAAATGCATGTGCATCACGTGGAGGTTATGGTCATAAAAATCAACTTGAACTGTGCTCCTGGCATTCGCTATTTGGACGCATCAGGAATGACCCGATTGTCAGAAGCGCAGAGAGAACAAGCTATCGGCCGATTGCAAGCAGGTCAGCGTGCCCTGGTTGTTGCAAAAGCTTACAATATCCATGTCAACAGCATCTATCGCCTGCACCAGCGATACTACAAAACCAACGGCACTGCAGATCGTGCCCGCAGAGGACGCCTCCAGGTGACCACGCCCAGGCAGGACCACTTCGTTCAAGTGCAACACCTCCGTGATCGCTTCAGACTGTCCAGCATGACAGCACACGAGACCATTGGCACTGGACAGCGACCCATCAGCGAAGACATGGTACGACGTTGACTGACGGCCAACAAACTTCGTGGCCGTCGTCCTGCTCTGATTTAGGCTTATAGCATCTCAAACCATGATCCTCGTTGACCAGAATCTCAGATCGAAAAATGTGTTAAACACGGTATGCAAATTAATAGCTCCAATTGTCTGTAGCTATTAGATTTGTTGAGTATATAAACAGATTGGCTGTTAATTACTTAGGACCTGGTCAACTTGATGTAGGTACCTCTGATTATCACCCTCTAAGGTTCTAATATCGTTTACAGCTGCTCATCGTCTTTGTTTTTACAATCTACAGAGAAATAGTTAAATTGGCCCTGATTATATATCTACAACATTCTTTACATATATTCTCTGGAATTAAGTCTTATTTGTAATAATTCCTCTCATTGGACTTTTCGTTCATTACAGTAGCATAACTTGTAATTTATATCTCATTTGTGAGATACCCGCCCACATTACCAGTCTCGCAATGTTCTATCTAATTGCAGTTGTTAATACTGCGATATACAGGGTGACAACAAAGTCTGGGTACATGGAGATTAACACATACTTTAAGAAATTATTATTTCTTATATTTAATTGTTTATGTCATGATTTTATTTACTCCATGTACCCACATGGAGATTAACGCATACTTTAAGAAATTATTATTTCTTGTATTTAATTGTTTATGTTATCATTTTTTTTACTCCATGTACCCAGACTTTGTGGACACCCTGTACAATAGTTTCTCAACCCACTTATTGAGTAATATTTCGATCACTTAACGCCGCGTAACATAACTACACTTCATTCATTCAACTCAAATGCTTAATTACATTCAGGTAATGTTAATGAATAGAAGCATAAAATAGAAATATTTACGTCGATTTCGGTGTAGCTGTACGCTAAAAACTCGCTATTGCAATGTCGAAATGCTATTACTGTCATCCTCTTCGAGTTAAACTGATGTCTGTCGAAAGTTATTTCATACAACCGCTCCAGCTCCGTGTTTGGGGCCGTGTTTAGTCAAACAGAAAAAAAAAAAAAAATCATGTCTACATTCTAAATTTTGAACGGAGAAATTCAGTGAAAAGAGAACATTCGTAATTAACATAATATATTCTAATCATTGATGATCCTTTACTTTTGAGTGAACGTTCTACATCTTAATTTACATCTCATACTAATTAAACTAATAAGCAGTCTGATAAACTAATCTGTATCACTTAAATATTTGAAATTGTTTCAGTTTGTATATGTTGTTGTTGGCACTCCGTCGCTTACGACGTCGAAGATTCCAGTTGATCCTATCAACGGAACAGCCTGCTCGTGAAATTAACGGGCAAGTGGCTGAGCACTCCACAGACACGTGTACCCTTAATGTAGTTCTCAGGCTTAATCAGCGTGACACAGTGTGACAAGGCTGACCCTTTGAATTACAGGAACAACAGAAACAGGAAGTAAGAGTGAGAGAAAGTTGTGGTGGAAGAGTACAGCAGGGTTCGCACCATCCCCTGCCGGAGCCTTGTGGAGCTTTAGGTGTTTTCGCTCAATAAACACTCACAACGCCCGGTCTGGGATTCGAAACTGCGATCCTACGATCACGAGTCCGCTGCCCTAACCACTGGGCCATTGCGCCTCCACCCAGTTTGTATAAGAACAGCTACAACTAATTGTATCCATCCACCAGAAATTACTTTTAAGCCCTAATGTTCCATCCATGATTAACTATTCTTTTGCCATTGATCAATGTATATGTCCATCCATTTATAACTCGGCAGAATGTGAATATAGGGATGTTCTGCCGCTATTCCTTATAGCATATGCGACGATGTCGAGGCTCCTATCTCATTGGCTCTAATAAATACTATTATGAGTATTTCTTCAACGGCTTGCGAGCATATATTTTTGTTTCCATAAATAAGTTATAAAAAAATACGATGTTGACAACAACTCCAGTAGAAAGCACACATAACTTTAATCCCCCTTCTTATCGTAACATATCTGTTTAAAGTTAAGTGTGCTGCGAACAAGATGATTGTAGAAAAGGTGAAACAGAATTAGAATCTATGACGTTCCGGTTGGTTGTTCTGGTTGTTATTTTTCTTTGTAATTTTAATAATAGAATACCGAATACTGTTATTAGCCTTGGGAGATCCTCTCATATTGGCGCTTGGAGCATAAAAGAACGCACGTAAATCGTAGCACACGAAAATCGTTTGTTATGGGCGATGGAATTCCTATATCATCTGATTTCAGTCTACTGGATCTCATCGGTGGGAAGCGTCCGGTTTTGTGTCTGAAAAGATACCGTTATTCTATATTTCATGGCGATGAGATTTGACCGATATGCACTCACCGGACCCCTCCCACTGACGCAGTCTAGCAGGCTGAAATCACGTGATATGGTATTCCGTCGCCCATAACAAGCAATTTTCGTCTGCTACGATTAATGTGTGTGCTTTTATGCACCAAGCGCCTGTATGAGAGAATTTCTCAAGACTGGTAACTCAGCATTCGGTGTTCTAACAAGATACCCACATTAAGTTGGATATAAAGATTGCCTTTTCGTACCAATACTGCCACTGTTCTAATGGTTAATTTTTAGTAAGCCTGCTGGCTAATTGCAACGTCACTGTATGAAAAAGCGCTGATATTCTGCATAATGTGGTCACGAGATTTGACTGGTATGCGGTCAACAGACGCCGCCCTCAAACACTCATAGTTCCAGCAGACTGAATTCTTGTGAAAAGGAAGTTCCAGCGCCCATAATAGGCGTTTTTCGTCTGATATGATTTATGCATGCACAAAGGACGTATATAAGAGTGTTATGTCTCAAGCTACTGCTATGTAGCACCTTCGGATGATCTCTACTCAACCGCTACTCAACAGTCACTCAACTGCTCTACCAACTGCTCTATTTATATGTCTTGGGGGATCCTACTTCTTCGCTTGGGGGCGTCGACGCAACAGAGAGAATCTCTCAAGGTTAATTACGCAGTATTCGGTGTTTTAACAAACCATCCACGCTAAATTGGTTATAAAATTTGTTTCTGTCGCTAACAATTCATATATAATATTGGTATATTGTAGTTAATATTTTGTTAACACATACATGTTTCAGTATTATCATGGTTGCCAACCATACCAGTCCATACTGAACACAAACAAATATTCTTTGGCAAAACAATTTCATTATTTTTTCTGTCAGCCTGCGCCAAGTGCAAGACGAGAGAGATAGAGTGCAAGCCGAAATTGATGGCTTACACGATGAAGTTGCCCGCCGCATTGCAGACAGCGAAACCAGCAGAAGGAGGACAAGTGAACTGGAGAAGCAACTTGCTGATTGGAAGAAGCGATATGGCATTCTTGAGGGACAAATGGGTGAACTTAGAACCGTACGTTGCAATATTCCTTCTCACTCTCACGATTTTTGTACACTCACATATACTATCATTTGATATAAATACACTCACACAGACACACACACACACACATACATGCGTGTATGTATAAGAGTATGTATGTATGTATGTATGTATGTATGTATGTATGTATGTATGTATGTATGTATGTGTGTGTGTTTGTTGACTTTCTAAACATTTATAAACATCAAGAGAATGTGAAACAATTCTAATTTGCAAAGGTGGATCTCGAAGGAGTTAAAATTATTAATAATAACAATCGAAGGATTGCTTTTGACCCATGGTAGAAACTCTGTTATACTTACAAGAGAAGCGGATGGATTCCTAATTGCTGCCTTACAAAACGAGTCTTTAACGTAATATTTACATACTATTTCGTATAGATTTACCTGCTTCGAGATCTACCGTTCCAAAAAAGAGTATTTAAGCATGTAAGACAGTGTGCATGAGTGGATGTACATCTGCATGTGTGCGGCGCGTGTAGATGTATACATATGCATACATATAAAGGTATACTTGTATGTTTATACATTTATATATGCATGCATACATACATACATATATACACTCATACGTACATATATTGTTATGCTATATGCCGTTAAAACCGTAGTAGAGCACAGTATAAAACTCGTCCACCTTCAGATTTACCATGTGATATACATAATACGTACTTCCAGCAGTATTTTTCAATTACATACTCACACACACACACACACACACACACACGCATATATATACACACACGTATGTGTGTATATGCACGTTTGTATGTATGTATATAGGGATGGATAGATGAATGGATGACTGGAATACATCTATAACACTTGCATTTGAAAAGCTCTAAATGGCGAAAGTGCTTACACACAATACGAAAACTTCCTTTCAACATGTTCGTATCATTCTGTTTTTTTCTTCTAAGAATACTTTTTCTCATATAAAATATAATTCTTAATTTAACATGATCTTTCAACTAGTGGTGTGACTGTATCAAGAGCCCTTACCAATATATATATATTGGGATGAATATATTTTAAAGAATACTGGTTAAATAAAAAGAAATCTGACGGTCACGACACAAACAACAATAAGTAACATTCATCGTCTTCTCTACGAGTGTAAACGTTGTAAATCACATAACAGATATGCTTTTAGGTCATACTAGCATCCCATTTTAAATCTCGTTTCCCACATGTTGTTCTTTTCTATATATAAAACCCCCCTCTGTCACAATCTGTGTAGGAAAATAAATATTTTAGGAAAATGTGAAATCATTTACTGACAAAACAAAATGTAATTTAGATATATACTGAAACTAATGTACAAATATACATACCAATATTGAAAAACAAAATAACAAGGCATGGAGAATATATCAAACATACTACTCTAACAATATTGTCAATATTCATATTGATAAATTAGGAAAAATTTTGAAAACTTTATTGCCAACTATTATAATCATTGTATAATTAAAATCTGACGATACTAAAACGTCTGTTTTCAAAGGAATGGGTAATCCTCTAGCAATATTGTGTGTGAGACGAGGGAAAAGTTTCTTTGTGAACCAGATTCACTTCTCTTGTTTTCGTACTTTATCTTCCATCTAGGACGAATTAATGATGCTTATCTAAAACATATTTTATAAAAAAAATCTATAACATATTTTTTTTTCTAGAACTTACGAAACGAAACTTCTCAAAGATTGGAATTAGAAAACCGTCTGACGTTGCTGGAAGATGAGATTGCTTTCCTCGATGAAGTCCATAATGCCGTAATGTTGCTTTTATTTTTTTTTTTCTGATATATATATTTTTTTTTTGCAAGAGAATTTCCCTGATATTTTTAGTTATTTTCTCTAATAAATTCTCCACGATGTTTTAAGGCTTTCTTACATCAGGTAGATTCACTTTGGCAATTATAGTTAAAGAATTACGACTTCTCAAGTGATCAGTTACAGTTATCTAAGTTCGTAGACTACAAACCACAGTGTCGGTGGCTCCTAACACGATATTGAATCTGCAGTCATCTAAGGCTTTAGTAACTTATCTATAACTAGAATACTTATCTGTAAAATGACCCATTACACATATCTGTTCTTATATAACAATGGACAGACATCACTAATCGCTCTAAGGAGGAGTGGTATTGCTTTCACTAATTTATTGTGCTGAGTTTACCTTCTTCCCAACAATGTTCGGAACTTGGCGGGAAAATACACTTTGTTGACGGTAGTCTGCACTGGCCTCGATAAAATATATACTAGCAATTTACTATCACCAATTTTCTATGCACATTTGTCCATTTCTCATTTTAAAAGCTATGCCATTTCTCTGTTTAAAAGCTATGCCATTTCTCTGTTTAAAAGCTATGACATCTTGTCAATTAAAACTAATATTAGCTTCCTTACCTTCATTTTACTTACTGTTTTGTTTTAATTTCTAATTGCAGGAGATCAAAGAATATCAGGCAATTGTATCAAAAACACAGAAGTTACCTGATTTCCAAGACTCATGGAAGGCTGAAGTTGGAAATATAGTTTCTGACTTAAGCGCCGAATATGAGTCTCAGTTGCAAGCAATTACTGCTGCGATGGAAAGTCGACATGCGGATGAGGTAAAGAATTACCTAGAAAAGAACAAATATATTTGCATGCTTTAGAATTGTTGGGAAATTAACCTCATAAATTGTGTTTGTTCTGTTGCTACATAATCGTTTGAAAATATGATCTCATCGAAGATGTAATCAATCTTACATTCTGTTGTCGCGTTGAGGAGTTACTGTCAGACTGTATACATATTTATATACATTTTCAAATAACATCAATCACGTTGTTGAGAAGCCATATGCTTAGCAATTAAGATTTTCATTATTTTGAAGTGTGACTTGTGAATTCCCTCTTTTTTTTTTTATTTATGTATTCATTATTTTACGGTTTGTCCTCATTATTTTGGCAAGAAAATTTAACTAAAGAAAATATGGTTCTTTATTCATAAGATGCTAGATTATTTTAGCAATTTTTCATTTAGAAAGCCAGAAGCATGTTAATTGAAATTTGTTTATGATTTACTTTCTCGATTAAATCAGAAAAGCAAATTTTCTATAATCTATTACCATATAAAAAGAAAGGCCCAGAATACCACTTTATATTCATCAACATGCATTGCATTTCATCCAGTAGTGCCAAAATAAAATATAGCTTGGTTTAAAAGTTATGTATACCGTCTACCATCCAGTCAGAAATATATCGCAGTCATAAGATGAAAACAAGTTCGATCCCATTCATGATACATTGGACCACTATCTTTTACCATGGACTCGATTTCACCACTACTTTGTGAATAGAATTTACTAGATGGAAATTTTTACGAAAGCCTGTCATATAGGTACATGCAGAAATACGTACGTTCCTATGTATGTAGGTAGGTAGTAATTCCGTGCATATGTACGAGGTCTGATCAATAAGTATCAGGACTGCTGCCATAGTAACAGAGCTAAAGGATGCAGAGTGAAGCCCGCTTGGCACAGGTTGACTTTATTCTCTGTTGAGCATGCGCACTAAGTTTTAACGTTCTGGCTCACTTCCTTTGTTTACAGCAGTGCTTGGTAGGAAGATGTGTAGTGTGTGATTGTCACATTGACCATGGCAGAGAAAGTTGTCATGGCGACACCTGATCAGAGACACACGTGATGTTGCACAAAATGTATGGTGAGGAGTGTTTATGCCGCACACAATTGTAGGAGTGGTTCAGATATTTCCAGAAGGGCCGAAAAACATCGGAGATGTGCGTGCAGCCTTGGGTGGAAAACTTCGAAACACCATCCGTGAGTTAACAGGGGATGTGCAGATTTGTTACGGTTCAGTTCACTCCATTATTACTGAAGATTTAGGTATGAGACGTGTGTCTGCCAAGTTTGTGCCAAAACTGCTTTCAGCTGACTAAAAAGACACTGGGGTTTCAGTTGCACAAGTTCTTGATTTATCCAGAACGATGAAAACCTTTTGAAAACATTGTGTAGGCCTCTGAGCAGGTATCATCAAGCTTTTGGCAATGTTTGATACAGATTGTCTGCTCAACTGGTAAAAGAGACTTGTAGTGATGACAGCATAGTTCAAAACGAAGGTTTTTCCCCTCCCCAAAAATGTCAGGCTTAGTGCTTATAGTATAAAGGAGTATTATTAAGTATTATACAGTATCGCACTTTTCTGCTAGTTGACCATGCTGGACTGAATTCCAAAGTTTTTCAGTTTTTTAGGAAGCAATTTGGCTGTTGTGCCAATTGCACCAATCACTACAGGAATAATTTTTGTCTTAGTCTTCAACAATCTAATCAGTGTTAGTATGGGTATGCACGTATGTAAGCGGATAAATCATAGGTTTTGTATTGGGTGTTAGAAAATACAACTACGATGACAGCGCAGTCAAAAACGGTTGATAGCCATGTCTTCAGGTGTTGTTGGCACTCCGTCACTTACGACGTCGAGGGTTCCAGTTGATCCGATCAACGGAACAGCCTGCTCGTGAAATTAACGTGCAAGTGGCTGAGCACTCCACAGACACGTGTACCCTTAACGTAGTTCTCGGGGATATTCAGCGTGACACAGTGTGACAAGGCTAACCCTTTGAATTACAGGAACAACAGAAACAGGAAGTAAGAGCGAGAGAAAGTTGTGGTGAAAGAGTACAGCAGGGTTCGCCACCATCCCCTGCCGGAGCCTCGTGGAGCTTTAGGTGTTTTCGTTCAATAAACACTCACAACGCCCGGTCTGGGAATCGAAACCGCGATCCTATTACCGCGAGTCCTCTGCCCTAACCACTGGGCCATTGCGCCTCCACTGTCTTCAGGTGTATACACGATGCTTCAGTGTTAAGATGAGTTAATTACCAGTGGAGTCCATTGTGCAGATCACATTGTAGCCCTCCTTTCGGCTGGGATGGACAAGCAGTTTTACTTGGGTCGCTAGGGTAAAAGAAGTTGTACGTATAGCGGAGAAAGGGTGGCGAGTTTTAATGCCTAGGTTTTAATGATCGGTTCTGTGAACAACCCAGCGATTTGTAATTTTTCCCTATGATGTCCCCTCAGCATTGGCATTTGAGTAAAGTAAAGAAAATTTGATAATAATAATGATTCTTATTATACCAACAGTTACAGAAATTGAAAGCAGGCGTCAGGACCATCCCAGCAGCTCAAGGCAGCGGGCTCAGTTCAAGTGGAGCATCTTCAGCATCGGGTGAAAATAGGCGTTCACGTATGGAAGGAAGCACTATGAGGGAATATGAATCTACGGTAAGGAATATTACATAAATTATTCTATCTCTCTATCTATCTATCTATCTATCTATCTATCTATCTATCTATCTATCTATCTATCTATCTATCTATCTCTTCATATATATACATATATATATATATATATATATATATATATATATATATATATATATATATATATATATATATATATATATAATTATAAATATATAGGGATCACCATGAGATTGCTTCACCAACATACTGAAAATTTTGAAATAGCAGTCAAAGAACTACTAATTCTAAACTACAATTTTTTCTCTAACGGATGGCAATATTTACGGCTCACATAGAACAAAAACAGAAGAGAAAATAAAAACAAACTTGCCTTTAGTTAATCATGTACGACGTTTCGTGATTAAGAATATAAAATCCTTTTCCACTCATCAGCAATAAATCTGAAAATGCACATATACTCATGTGTATTTGACCATGCGACATCAAAATCGCATAAGAAAATGCATTCACAAATTTATCGACTAGTGAGTTCCGCATCTCTCCCCAAGAATTTACCCCGTGTGCGCCAGAAATAATCCCGCAGAAAAAGACTGCAGTTTAACCATCCAATAGAAGATCATCAATATAAATACAGATATAGGGCAGGGAATTGCCAATTAGTTAAAAAAATTATAATATATATATATATATATATATATATATATATATATATATATATATCACTCTTACCTTGTCCAGTTGATCCAATCAAAAGAACAGCCTGCTCGTGCAATTAACGTGCAAGTGGCTGAGCACTCCACAGACACGTGTACCCTTAACGTAGTTCTCGGGGAGATTCAGAGTGACCCAGAGTGTGACAAGGCTGGCCCTTTGAAATACAGGTACAACAGAAACAGGAAGAAAGAGTGAGAGAAGGTTGTGGGGAAAGAGTACAGCAAGGTTCACCACCATCCCCTGCTGGAGACTCGTGGAACTTTAGGTGTTTTCGCTCAATAAGCACTCACAACGCCCGATCTGGGAATCGAAACCGCGATCCTACGACTGCGAGTCCACTGCCCTAACCACTGGGCCTCCACCCATTAATAATTAGAGTATTAGTAACTGTAAACAGTGATATAGACAAATGGTTGAAGGGGACCGGAATAGAATGTCCTGTAGAGCTTCTGCAGAGATAGACAAGAAGAGATTATGAGAAAGGTTTTGAGCACTAGAAATACTATTGAAAGTTTGTGTATGTCTAAGATTACAGCTAGTAACCTGCTAACCACAAAAATTTTATCAGGAATAAGAACAAACTTGAGTCATATAGAATGATGATGATGATAGTATATACGATTAAGTATTATGCTTTGATACTTTTTTAATATTTAATAATTGTATTCTTTATTTTGTCTTTATAGATATCAAGTATGAAAAGTAGAATAAGGGATCTAGAATTTCAATTGGAGGAGGCCCTAAGCAAAAATGCATCTGAGTATGCGACTCACAGAGCCGAAATTGATAACTTGCGTTTGGAAATGGAGACAATGTTGAAGGAATTACAAGACCTTATGGATGCTAAACTCTCACTGGAATTGGAAATTGCTGCATATCGCAAACTACTTGAAGGAGAAGAGAACAGGTAAAAAATAGATATTTCACTTAAAATAATATTGTAAATTCTTTCCGTCTTTTTGTAGGTTCTCATCAGCTTATCTGGAGACGCAGAGACACTGTTGGGACATTCGGCATAAGGAATAGGGAAGAATTGATGCTCTAGATCTAAACACAGATGGAAGAAAAGAGAGAGAAGATGAGAGATGGAGAGAATATGTGTGTGTGTGTGTGTGTGTGTGTGTGTGTGTGTGTGTGTGTGTGTGTGTGTGTGTGTGTGTGTGTATGAAAGAGAGAGAGAGAGAGAGAGGGGGAGAATGAAAGCAAAAGACGCAACGACAGACAGAAGAATCCACAGTAGAACTGTGCTATTTTCTTTAATTTGATTTTGATGGGATTGGAACCGAGGCAGCAAAGAGTTCGAACGAATACTGCAAGTCGGGTACTTAGTTGAGCATTGTTATTGCTCTTTGTTCCTTCTCGAGCCATGCCTGGCTCATAAGGGCCAGTTTCCCGGTTTCATTGGCGTACAAGCTCCCCACCTGGATGGGACGTCGGTCCGTCACAGGTGAGCTGCTAGATGCAGGAGGAAAGTGTGAGAGAAAGTTGTGGCGAAAGAGTCAGCAGAAATATGCCATTACCGTCTGCCAGAGCAGCATGGAGCTTAGGTGTTTCGCTCATAAACACATACATCGCCTGGTCTGAGATTCGAACCCGTGATCCCTCGCCCGCGAGCCTGCTGCTCTAACCACTAGGCCATGTGCCTTCAAAGTTGGGCATTAGTTGATAATAATTTGGGAGGTGCACGCAGAACAGCGAGACTCTGAAGGGAGTTAATATTCACAAATCACGAAAAGCAACTGCGATCAGATAATTCACATACAACATTGAATTACGTACATTAATATTTGAAATCTTGCTATTCTGATTGAACCTCACTAATTATTATCTATTTGGCAGACATCATCATTCATCAAAAAATAATTTGTTTCCTGGTTTTTGTAAGTAACGACCTGTACTTTTAAATTCGAGACAGCTTCGACTGCGAGGATACACAATACGATGGAACGGTCTCAATGATTCAAAGTTCTTTACACGGGTGAACTGCGTGAGCTCTGAACATATATCGTTTAAAGGGAGGAGATATTTTCCGATGCCAAAGACAACAGTCATCAGATATTCCCGTTCTAGTCTACCAGAATATATTAAGAATACATTGTTGTTTGGATTCTCGCTGTTCTACGCAAGCTTCACGAAATATGAAGATCATGTATTCTTAAAAACAAAACATGACGGTTGAAATGCCTTTGATTGGGATTGGCGTGGGGCAAAACAATACTTAACAAACTAAAACCTATGATAACACCGCTCTAAACTTCATCTTCTGCTCCACATTCTGCTTGTCATAACTGCATAGCAAACAGCACATACTTTTCCTGGCCACATCTCCATTACAGTACCTGTACATTTACACATAATAGAAAATAGGGGCAAGCATAGCACCTTAGGCAAGTGTCTGCTACTACAGGATCGGGTCAGCCGAAGCCTTGTCAGTACATTTGGTCGACGGAAAGTGGAAAAAAGCCCATATATATATATATATATATATATATATATATATATATATATATATATATAGGGAGAATTCACAAAAAAACAAAAGATGAAGACAGTTGGTGTAGGCAACAATCAGATGTATTAGTTTAACTCTCGGGAAGTGAAAAAGTCTTTAACGTTTCGAGCCTACGCTCTCCCACAGAAAGGAACACAGAAAGAAACAAGGAGAGAAAATAAAGAATGTGTAGTGGCTGGCGATCTATCATGGCGAATGCCGAACAAAGTGGTCATACAGGAGAGCTAGGAAGAAGAGGAGATAATAAAGTAGTGGTGATCCCAAAACGAAGGTGCGCGTGCGTGTGTATAAGAGAGCATGTATGTGCGTGTGGAAGAGGGCTGGTGACCTTGACGCGTGCTTGTGTGTATGCGTAGGTGTGTGGATGTAGGGCTGGGAATTGGCCAATGCTAGTGTTTGCGTGGTGGTGTGATGTGATGTGTTGTTGTGTGGTATGGTGGTGTATGGTGTAGTGGTGTGTGGTGAGGTGTGATATATATATATATATATATATATATATATACGATAGAACAATAGAATAAATATCAGCCTTTACAAAGAAAACGGTGCTTGGGTTGATTCGTTCGACTAAAAACTCTTCAAGGTTGTGCCCCATCATGGCCGCGGTCTAGTAACTGAAACCAGTAAAAGAGAAAAGAGGGACGATAAAGTCAAAATCTCTCTCATACGCTTCAAAAAACAAAGAACAATAATACGCATATATTATTTTACAAACCACCAATTTTCTATATTACTACCAGTAACTAATATAGATATTGGAAATATATACACACGCAGGCTCACATTGTTTTCTCTCTCTCTCTCTCTCTCTCTCTCTCTATCTATGTAATGATACAAGGAGCGGTGGCTACTGTGAATGATATTCTGCTAGACCTAATAGGAAAAGCAGTCAAAATTCAATTTGTCCATTTCCTACTCTATAATATAAATTGACTCTCAAATTGACATGATCAATCCTGGCATCACACACTTTTCCTGTCTAGGTTAAACTAATGTTGAATACGAACAACACCACATCCACCTTCAACAACAACGAATATGAAAATATTCTTCTTCGTGTTGGAGGTCATCTTTCATTATATTTTCCTATTCATCTACAATATTTATTGAAATTTCATTAAATGTATTCTACTTTTACAGAATGAGTTCAGCTCTTACCAGTATTGGTGGATTTCAAACAGACGCTGAGTCTGCACTCGCGAGCGCATTATCTTCAGCAGGAAGTAAGTAGCATTTGTTTTCTTCTGCACTTTTTTAAATCAAAAATTAAAACAGAAGATATAAATACCCCCCATCCACCCCCAACACACATGTTCTTTTATTCTTTCACTTGTTTAAGTCATTTGGTTGCGCCCATGCCAGAGCACCGCCTTGAAGGTTTTTAGTTGAACAAATCGAGCCCAGGACTTATTTTCTAAGCTTCACACTTATTCTATCATTCTCCTTGCCGAACCGCTAGTTTACGTTGATGTAATTACATCAACACCTATTGTCAAGTGGTGATGGTGGGGAAACAAACACACACACACACACACACACACACACACACACACACACACACACACACACACACACACACACACACACACACACACACAAACAATGAGCTTTCAGTTTCCATCTGCAAAATCACAAGGTTTCGGTCGGCCCGAGGCTATAGTAGAAGACACTTGCCCAAGGTGCAATGCAGTGGGACTGAAACCTGAACCATATGGTTTGGAAGCAAGTTTCTTACCACACACTTGCTTACGCCTCTATTTATATATATATTTACGTATATATGTATGCACACTGACACACACGCGCATTCATATGCCTATATAAATAATTTTTTATAAACGTCTATTCATCCATGTATAAAATGATCAGTACATATATCTATACGTTTGTTAATATATCTGTATGATTGTGGATGTTTCTGTGAATACTTGTGAGCTGTTATACAAGAAAGTTATTGGTTTCTCATACCAACTAGAGATTTGGATCGAAGCGAATACTTTTAACTTTCTCTGTGCACATAATTTAATTCCAATGTGTGTAATACATCATGAAGCCTGCGAGACCCGATTTCCCCACCAAATAAACTATTCTCGTTTGTGAATGATTAAATAAATAACTGATATATATATATATATATATATATATATATATATGTATATATGTATGTATGTATGTATATGTATGTATGTATGTATATGTATGTATGTATGTATGTATGTATGTATATATATGTATATATGTATGTATGTATGTATATAAATGTATGTATATATATATGTATGTATGTATATATATGTATGTATATGTAGGTATATATATGTGTGTATGTATATATAGTATGTATATATATATGTATGTATATATATATGTATGTATATATATCTGTATGTTATATATATATATATATATATATATATATATATATATGTATGTATATATATATATATATCTATATGTATGTATATATATATATTCTATGTATGTATTATATATATATATCTATATATGTATGTATATATATATATCTATATATATTATGTATATATATATATATATTATATATATGTATGTATATATATCTATATTATATGTATGTATATATATATCTATATATATTATATGTATTATATATAATATATAATATA